>NW_008583470.1:23511-38354 GCF_000691845.1 Merops nubicus | reverse complement strand
GAAAAACATCTTTGTCAATGACTAGCACAGAGCACTGCTAGTGAAGTGGGGGACTGCTCAGAATACACCCAAAAAGCAGGGGTATCTCCCAGTAACTTGGTGGTCAAACTTTTCTGGGTTTTTATCAGGACAGACACTCACTCTCCTAACTCATCTAGTCATCTAGTACAATTCAGATTTCTTTCTAACCATTCTGATCAGCAATCAAAGTATTGCAGCATTTAAAAACAGGAAAATGGGCTTCACTGAAGCACCAAAAAATTCCCAGTCTACCAGGAGTGCTTGGCACAGTAGAATCCAGCTCACTTATTTGCTTTGTGGACCAAATTAGTCAAATTAATAACAATTTAAGAAAGAAACACAGAAATCAGAATATTCAAGCCTGGGATTTTGATATATATATATATAAGTCAGTGTTTTATGGGATCTGCCTTTTTTTTTTTGAGGTTTGTGTGTCTGTTCAGTAACGTTAAAAGCTTTGACCTTGAGATTGCACCGCTCTGATTTCATAGTTCCACATTACAAGCAGCTATTTTCCAAGCATCTGCAGACAGAACTGCACATTTCAGCATTAAATCTAATATGTACAACACTGATGAAGTTGGTATCATTTAAGCCCTGCTCTGTCCCAGCTCTGTACCAGGTAGAGACTGCTGATCTCTGCCTCAGCTTACCCTCGCTGCCACAAAACCAATTTTCTTTAGAGAGTCTGGACCCTCCAGTGAGTAAATGGATTCTGTGTGGCCTTCAAAAGCTGGCTCTGCCAGTGCAAGGTCCAATGTTCAGAAAGCACAATTAGACATTATTAGTTTGCCTTATGTTCCTCCAGTTTTGGCTGTATCCCAAGAGCACTAAGCCTCCTGGCTTCGCACGCTATCCTGGGGGGACACTCAGCTGCTCTGCAACGGGCAGTAACCCACTGCTGCCCCATGTGCCACTACACACGTTCCTCACTGGCAGTCCTCTTCCTATTCCTAGCAATAATGCAACAAGTATTAAAAAAAAATAACCACCCAAATTTGTCTGTGCTTTAGAAATTCCTCTTTGAATATGACGGAAAACTTTGAGGACTCTTCAGCCTACTGCTTCAGTCAAATTCACAAGCTGGTATTTTAATTCTGACCAAATCTAATTGCTAATTTCATTGCAGCATCAGGGCCATGAACTGCATACGTTGTGTTTATTCCCACAGTGTTAGCACCTCCTATTACCACTAGTATTTTCCCTTATAACAGATTCAACCGTATGTGGGACCCCACTGTACACCCTGTACTACACAAGTACCATAACAAGTAGTTTCTGCTCCAAAGAACTTCAAATGCAGTGAGGAAAAAAGCAGAGAAGAAAGAGTAACAGGGCAAATGATTTAACCAGCAGCAAAAATGGACATCGAAGGTCATCCTCCTAAAGTCCCAGATAAACACCTTGTCATTTTGACTATATTGTTCTTCACAGTCACAAAATTAAGTCTGTTATGTTTCTAACTAGAAAAACAAAATCAAAACAAATAAACAAAAAAGATAGTACATCCACATCATTTTGACTATATTGTTCTTCACAGTCACAAAGTTAAGTCTGTTATGTTTCTAACTAGAAAAACAAAATCAAACAAACAAACAAAAAAGATAGTACATCCACACCTTTCTCCTAACACAAACACCCTGGGGCCACCAACTGTTTTAAATCAAATTTAACTTCTTCAGACTTGTTCTCATGATGTTTGCAGAATAAGGGCCCAAGCTTAAACGTTAATGGAAATATTTTATTCTAGTTATACTTTTGCCCCAGAGGAGAGAATTATGTGTTGGTTACAGAGATAATAATTTCCTTTGTCATTTTTTCTAAAATCCACATTAATAAAAGCCCCAAATTAGTTCAGTTTCCTAAAAAGTGCTAGTTGTAGTGATTGTTTTTCTAAGTCCAGGCTTCTTTCCCCTACAGCAAAGTGAGTGGGGAATGGTTCTATGATCCGAATACGCAGACTTAACAAACTCTGTAAATTCTGTAGATCTCTGTAAGTTCTGTAAATCAGGGTACAGGCTCCTTCTCAGCAGGCTGTAAACCTTTGGGTTTCACTGCATGAGCCTGTGGCCATAAGCCCAGGCACTGAAGTGATCCACAGCAGAGGGTGTGGAGCTGGCTCAGCAGAGCGTGGCTCAGCGCGGGCGCCACGGCGGCCGCAGTGATGCAGCAGGACCTGCAGCACTGCAGCTGGATCCCACGGCCCCAGGGACGCCAGGAACACAGCCTGGCACAGCACTTCCCAGCTGAAATCCCAACAGGGACTTCTCCCCTGCAGCTGTTCTTTCCCTGCTGCCAACTGGGGTAAGAGCAGCCGGGAGCTGGTGAGGGTCTCGGTCTCCCTCGCGGAGGTCTTGGTCTGCCTCTGCTCTTGTCTAACCACTCTCTAGACTTGTAGCCTCACCCTATGGACCCACCACCCTGGAGATGGGGCAGGCAGGAGCAAGAGCTGATGCTTGTTTTTCACTGTCAGGATAGCTCTCGTGTTTTTCCCCAGGGGGAACTGCCCAGGGAGAAGCTGCAGCCCAGGATGCGTTGCCCCTGTATGACCTTGGGAAGTGCTGGAAAACAACCCTGCCCAGGCAATGCCAACCTGGGGCTTAGAGAGGAAAATTCCTGCCAGTTTTGCTTCTAAGTCCTCTGCACAGAGGGCTGGGTGATTTCTTTCTGAGTGGGCCAAAAGGCCAGGCTGCAAGAAGAGCACTCCTGCTGAGATAAGCCTCTCTACCAAGTGCTGGCTGGCACAAGCAGGCACCAGGCAGGTCGGTAGCCACAATGCAGTCCCACTGGCCTCTGGCCACTACACAGTCTGTGGATCAGAGGGGAGGGTCTGAACAGTGACTGGCTGGACTCGAATACGCCAAAGAAATTTGGGATCTGCCAGTGTAGGTTTAGCAGATGTGAACTGGGACCTTGCACCAGCCACAGGGCCAGGCACATTTCTGGTGTGAATGATGAGGTTCTCGCAGCCTGTCTTCAACCACAGAGTTCTAAGCAGGTCCAGGACCTATGTTTAAGGAAACTCTCCTTGAGGACTCCAGTAGGAGTCTGAATCAAGGGGTGTCAAGCATTTTGCTTTATGAGTTCTTTCCCTGTGTTGTTTTGAGACTGTTTAGTATGGGTGACTGAACACCAAATAAGTCTTTACTCAGAACCCGTCACTACTGCACCTAGGGTGGACTTATCTAGGAGGAACTTTCAGATCCTTTCTGTTCATCACTCGTTTGTTTTACGATGACAAACCAGCTGGTTTCCATAAAGGTACTCTGGGAATAGCAGTGTTTGCACACAGTGGTTCACTCATGACTTCTAGCTGGGTTGAAGGACTTTTATCAACTTGCCTTCATAAATAATATTAGTTGCCTTTCTGGTAAGTGTGCTGTATAAGCAAAACATATACATATTGCTGATGTAGATGTTGATTTCCACTGTAAAGCTTTGAAAATGTTTATCTCTGTAGGGATGACATGATGCTGAAACAATCCATATACTGATCAAGCAGTACTCATTAGCAAAGCCTTCTACAGAATTGCTCCATTGTTGGAACTTTTGCCATTTAATGAGGAAACAGATTATTTGACACAGGAAACTCTTAAAATGACTAATGTCATCATGAACAGTGTTAATGGCAAGCACAGAAAGGTAATCACAAGAAATGCTGCAGATTTGCCTGTCCTACATCTCCAACTCCACCCTGTGTATATATTGTGTGAAATCCCATATTACACACCACAGAAAACAGGTTCAGGTTGCTGCCAATGGATTTCCACTTCAAGTCAGTCACACCAGGGGCAGAAAGTTGGCACCTATCCAGTTCTTAAGCTGCAGCTCTGCACTTCCAATATAATGGGAATATCAGGGCTTTTCACACATTTTTTCTAAGCTTAAGAGAAACTTTGCATGTCTCCCTCTGATGTTTTCAGATAGTTTCAATTCTCTTTTTTACACTCCAAAAATTGTTTTAAAAAGATTTGTTTGGGCTTTTTTTTTAAGAATGAGTTACAAAATATGAAGACTCCACCGCCAGATATAGTGTAGGTGGGTAAATAACACCCCTTTTCCAAAAAGTGCCAAACTTTGCTAACCTGCTGGTAAGTAGTCAGCCACTACCTTGCCATTCAGATTGTGCCACTGATCTCCATGGTGCTCTGCAGAGGATTAGAAAGAAGAGATTTGTTCCAGTTGATACTCATGAGAGGTAAAACCTGTCACCCTTTCTATCAATGTGCAACAGTCTTCAGCTGCCAACAGGCCAGACAGACTCAGATACAAATGCTCAGAATCCTCAAACAGTTTTAGAAGAGGAGTGTGGGGACACTTTTTAGCAGGGCCTGTTGCAACAGGACAAGGAGTGATGGTTTTAAACTAAAAGAGGGGAGATTTATAGATATAAGGAAGAAACTTTTTACAAGGAGGGTGATGAGCCCCTGGCCCAGGTTGCCCAGAGAGGTGGTTGCTGCCCCATCCCTGGAACCATTCCAGGGGAGGTTGGATGATGCTCTGAGCACCCTGCTCTAGCTGCAGATGTCCCTGCTCCCTGCAGGGGGGTTGGGCTAGATGACCTTAAAAGGTCCTTTCCCATCCAAACCAGCCTGTGATTCTATGTTCGTATTAAAGTGTGCAATTTGCAAATTACAGAGTATCACTCCATTTTGTGTTTGATTCAGCATTCATGGAAAAACACCTTACAGTGGCTGAAAGGGTAAATGTACACTGCAAAAGGTATTGGGGAAAATCCTTGGCAGGAGGAAATTAATTGGTGGATCAGGTAATGATTCAGAACGAGCTTTCCAGACCATATTTCAATTATAAAGTGTCCTAAAGGGCAACCAAGTGGCACATAAATGGTTACCAAAGAGCAGACCCCGAGGGCATAATAATAGTTCCTTGGTGATCTCATCCAGTTATCTAAAATACATTTCTTTTCCTTGCCCAGAAAATGTAACAGAGTGAGTTGCACCTGAAAACCAAGGTGGATAGACAAGACATATATTCCTATATTTTACCATGAGTCTATTTTTTCATATCTAAAGAGAAGTTAATAGAAGTATCCTAAAATGAGCAATTTTACTATAACACCATAAACACTATAAGAGAAATCAGAAAATGAGCCATTGCCTTAAACAGCAGGAGGCAATAAAGAAAAAGAAGCACGAATTGCTTATTATCTCTGGTGGTACAGAGGTCTGAAACAGCCACTTTGCTTCTGTAAGGTGGCTTATAAATTTAAGAAATCACTCAAGTATTTCAGGCATCGGGCTCAGCATATATCTTTTTACATACAAAATATTGTTGCCTTCATTGCTGAGCCAAATGTTCTTCTCACATGTAAGATCAATACCAGGCATTCATTTTATTACATTTATATCATATGCTGTAGAACTTCAGCTAGGGACAAGTTCCATAAATCCTGATAATTCTTGTATTGTTCAGAAGTAAATCTGCAGGATGAATGAAGTATAAAGAGTTAGATGCTCACTCACCACTGGCTTTGTGATAACTGTTTTCCTGTCAGCATTGATGATAGTTTGAGTACTGATCGATGCTACAGCAGTATAAAACATGTCAGAGGGTTTTCTTGGAAAGTCAACCCAAAATACGTTGTAGTCAGTTATAAATAAAACCTCACCATCCCTCATGTTCATAGTCAACACCATATTAGCTTGGAGCTTTTACAGGTTCCACTACACCATAGTACTTTGGGTGCAAAACTGCAGACGAGAGGAGAAAGAAGTCAGTGACAAATTTGACTCAGAGATCAGAAAATAAAAGCTCAGAAATCTGCTCTAGTTAATGGCAAGGTCAAGGGAGCTGTTTGCTGTGTTTTGTGTTGGCAGCACTGACTGCTAGAATGTTCCAAATGTGTGTTTGCTTTGCTCAGAAAGAGGAAATACAGAGAAGTCGTGGCACAGAAATTCCTTTGTTGGCCATTTATGCAAAAAATTCACCAGCTCTTTCCAGGATCAGACTGTTTGGGTCTTAATTTGGCAGTTCACTGAAAGGAATTAACATCTGATGCAAATTTGGTGACAACAGAAAATTTGAAATCTACCACTGACAGAGGCATTCATATTTTGGTAAAAACATAGTACTTGAAATCAGTATGTTATTCTGCCTGTCCTTTGGGCGAGAGCTGTAAGCAGAACAGAAAGCACTCTGAGGCCTAAAAATCATCAAGAGTACTTGGAGAAACAGAAATTTGCTTTAGTACTTAATAGTTCCTCCTTTTCCCTTTTATTCCAATATTCACTGCCTTTGAACAGGATGTTCAAAAGGACCAAAAACCTTCAAAGAGACTGACATTAGAGAGGGATATTCTATCTAAACTGTATCACACAGAATATACACAAATATTCCTAATATACAAAATATTCACATACCAACTCACTGGATGAAGTCTATCTCCCACTGTGAAATCAATGAAATCAATGTTCTCATCAAATACCACAGTCAGGGTCTCATACTCTCTTTCCAGACACTGATGACAGAGAAATAGAGGCAGAGAAAAAGGCCTGGAAGTTTCTGGCAGATGTTGTACATGGACTGACTAAATCAGGATGTGATGGAGTGCAGTGGCCCTGCTGGCAGATGGTAGCCCAGCTGCATCATTTCTAGGGCTTGAGTTAGTCACCTCCACAGAGAACTACTGTGCTGCATGGATAAATCAGTTCCCTCTGACAGAAACGGGGCAGGTTTTGCTGCATGCCTTCATGTAGGGTAGGTATGTCTGAAGCAAACACATCCTTCTTTTTCTCTTTCTTTGGAAAAAAAACCAAACAAACTAACAAACCAGCCCAGAACTCTCTGCATTAGTCACAGTGTCAGAGACTGTGCTATTGTCACTCTTGTTTGTGGCAGCAGAAAAAGGGACTGTGGTTTGAATCATATGCAAGCATTTCTGAAATGTCTTTGGCAAAGTCCATAAAAATGACAAAGTGTGCTAACAGGGGAGAACTCACCATCCCTTACATCCACAACTATGCACAAAGGAGAAATAAAATGCACGGTGACATTGCTGGAAAGTTTGATTTGAAGGATGCTCTTCTGAAAAATGAAATACGCTGTTAGGAAGCTGAGTGCACAAATTGCTTTCTCTAAATATATATAACTTCCCAGGGGGAATAGGGAGGAAAGCGAGGATGGTGAGCAGAAACAAATCTCCCAACCAGTCCTTAACAATGCTATACCTTGAAATTCCACTCTCAATTCAAAAGACACCCTAGATCTTAATGGTTAAAACTTCCAGCAAACAAAATTTCCTGTCTTATATTCTCCACAGAAAGAATGGTGAAAGCAACACAATGATCTGAGAGCAATGTCACCTGTAAATGTATAAAGGTAAATCAGTAACAGATGTACTGGCAGTTCAGTCCAGTTAACAATAAATAAAATAAATCTGGATGGGAGCAATGAATAATTCACAGGCTACATCACCAGAATGACCACAGGCAGAGTCCGGGCTGCTCTGTACAAATAATTTACAACTCAGAAAAAGTGAACACTGCACAACACAAGTGCTGATTGCAAGCAATCTCATCAAGCCAAGTCAGCAGCTCTGCAAACATCAGTGCACTCTGGGCACTGCCATGGCAAGGGCTCCAAATGGGGCTATAACCTGATCCTGTAAACATAACTCGAGCAGGGCCAAGCCTTCATTACCTTCTGAAGTGTTTATTTTAGGAGATGAATTATGATCTTGACAGTCTGTCGTGCAAAGAGAGGAAAAATCCCCTACAGTGCTATAGAGCTACAAATACACCTAAAGGTTATGTTACCATTTTACCTGGGGAACTTCAGATAGCTATAGACACTAGAAACACTGCCTGAGCACAAAGATGTGTCACCCCCAGGAACAGCAGTAATTCCATCACGAGGCACTCTAAAAAACCAACACTGCATTGCAACGTGAAGATTGGTAGTAAGTTTAATTAGTAGTAGGGGTATGTGTTTCCCATGGTGTATTTAATCAGTTTTGCTCATGAAATTTGGCTGAGAAAGTATAATATTGTATCAGGAACTGTTCCTCTAAATTGCCAATTTCAGAGACAGGCTATGAGGACAGCCACATACAGAGCCCCAACTTCATTCTACAGAGGTTCCCAAAAACCCTTTCACGAACCAAGGGTCTGCAGCTACTGCTGCATAACCCATAGCCACTCTGCTCTCCCAAGAAGAGGTTCTTTCTCTGCACAGATCCTCCACAATCCCTAATTCTGCTTGATCTTCTGCAGTTCTGAACATCTCAGAGATTCAAGTCCTTTTTCAGCAAGAAAACAAGAAGACTCTAACCTTGCTAAGCCTTTATGTACTGAATTTGTAGCTGGAAAAAGCTATTTGCTGAATATTCATTTTCAAGCAGCTTAAAAATCTAAAATGAAATTGGCACCTTCTACATTTGGTTTTTCTGGAACATGCAGTGAATACCCATATTCTGAGTCCAGTCTGGAATTCCAAAGGGTTGTAATACTAGCAGTCCCCTTCTCTGGTGCCCAGTTCCAGCTGGGATTTCTCATCTTTACCAAAAATTCAAACCCTGTACACTTCATAGACAAATGTTTTGAGAATGTTCTCAGCAAACAATTGCACACAAGGCTGCTTCAAAGTTAGGCAAAGTCTGTGACAGACTTCAGTGCACTTGAACTGGTTTTGGATTACACCTGTAATCCCAATATCTGCACCAAGGCAAGAATGAAATGTGAAAAGCAGCCTGCCACTGTGGAAATATCATCCCAGTACCTTTTGGGTGGCATTCTTCAATAAAGTTATTCACAATGCTTAAAAGCAAAACAAATAGACTTAGCTGAATGACAAGACCAGGTTTCTCAATATTAATTTTCTGTGCAGGTGCAGGAACGTGTCAATAGGGTGGATAAGGTGTGTAAAAGAGCAATGACATCAATATCTAAAAAAAATGTCCCTTTCAGGGGCAGGAGTCCAACTGCTAAGCAGTGCATGCTGCTTTTATTGATATTTTTTACCTTCTATATGGCAAAAAGTGGTGGCAGGACCTGGTTTGTTTTCTGCCAGCTGGACTCCTTGAGCAGACACTGTGCCTGTGATGGAGGCAGTGTGTGCACCTCAGTCCCTGTAACCCCTGTGCCCACCTTCTGCCTCTCTCTTTGGATGGATGGAACCTCATGACTGTCCATCACTAGAGGACAAGTCTCTCAGCCAAATAATTACAAGTTAATTTATCATCTTCCTCTTCATGTCACTGGAATAGGCCAAATGAGGTTTCATTTTTTTAAGCTCAGCTCACAGAAACAAAAAATGTGAGTCCAAAGTAGCTAAAGTACAATTTCTTAGATAACAAAACAAAGAAAATACTGCTCATAGCATGTGGCCTCAGTACTAGGAGGGCATTCTTCAAGGCAAGTTTCACCTACTGGGTGGGTATTTATTTGTCTTCAGATTAAAATATTTGCATGGACAGCACCACGCATTGAACAGCTCCAGAAGTTTATAGAGACATTCAAACTTTAATCTTCCTTTTGAAGAGAAATGGATTTTTGCACAGCCTTATAAAGCAGTCAAGTTTAAATGAATTTGTTTAGATTTTTTTGATTCTGTTTTCATTTTTGTTTCTCTGTCTGAGAGCAGAAAGTTGGAACTTTTTGGGACTTCTAGACTGCATGCCAAGACTTTATACAGAGATGAGTTTCGTTCACTTAGACTGGAAGAAGCAACATAATAAAAATAAGAACTTTGATAAATCTCTTCATTCAGATCTTTCACACATGCTCCTTTATTGTCTATCCCCCACTGAAAGGTGGCTGCCACCTGACTCCCCGCGAGCTGGGAGATGTTCATTTCTGATACCAGTGACTCAAGCAGATACATATTGTTTCTTCTTTCATGTTTTTTGGATGTTGGTTCACAGACTGTTCTTTTATTTAATTGCTTTCTGTTTTGTGTCAGGGCGAGTGTTCCCAGAAGTGCTATTACATCTTCGTCATAGAGACCGTCTGCGTGGCTTGGTTCTCCCTGGAGTTCTGCCTCCGATTCATCCAGGCAAGGAGCAAGTGTCAGTTCTTCAAAGGACCCCTGAATATCATTGACTTCTTGGCTATTTCACCCTATTACGCTTCCCTCATCTTCTCAGAGGATGACTCAAACGAGGAGGACGACAGGCCGAGCAGCAACACCTACCTGGAGAAGGTGGGGCTGGTGCTACGGGTTTTACGTGCCTTGAGGATCTTGTACGTCATGCGCCTTGCCCGGCACTCCCTGGGCTTGCAGACCTTGGGCCTCACAGTTCGGAAGTGCACGCGGGAGTTTGGCCTCCTCTTGCTCTTCCTGTGCGTGGCTGTCACTCTGTTTTCCCCCTTGGTCTATCTCGCCGAGAACGAGTCTGGGAAGGTGCTTGAATTTACCAGCATACCTGCTTCTTACTGGTGGGCTATCATATCCATGACCACGGTGGGGTACGGAGACATGGTGCCACGGAGCGTCCCAGGCCAGATGGTGGCTCTCAGCAGCATCCTCAGTGGGATCCTCATCATGTCTTTCCCTGCCACATCCATATTCCACACTTTCTCCCACTCCTACTCGGAGCTGAGGAAGGAGCAGGAACGACTGCAGTCCCGGCTGAGCAGGGGGAAGAACGCCAACCGCTCCGGAGAGAGCGACACCTTCAATGAGACAGACAGCCTGGTCCTGGAGGAGCAAGCCTCACCAATCAAATACATCTACAAAGGGAACTAAGCTTGGCTCTAAAACACCCTCAGGAACAGGAGCAGACATACACACATACGTACATCAACACAACACCCAAAGCAAAGCAACACCATAGGCTACGGCGTTCTTTTGCTCTGCCAGCATAGGTACAATAAGCAGTGAAGCCAACGCAGCTAGCTCCAACACATGGTTATGAAGCTGGAGGTTTGGAGAATGTCAAAAGTCAGAGTTTATTCCATAATAAATATTCATCCTTCTCTATGACTAATAAGAACAACCTTTGCCTCCGCCAGTCATGTAACTTGCTGAATACCTGATAATGAATGAGCAGCAAACAAACCAGCTTTTGTTGGCAAAAATACACTTGTTATATTATTTGCCTTTGAGTTTCCAATGTTCTTGCAATTAATATCTTGAGGCAAGCATTAGAATGGATTCTTTAGGGCTACGCACCAGTGTTGTTTATACAATGCTCATCTACTAGGCCTCCAGAAGAAGCCTCGATACAAATCTGAATTCTGTATCTAAAGCCACTAATAAGCTTAAATAAAAGCACTGTGTGTGACAGCTTTCAAAGTTTGCCTGTAGCCCAATGATCAATCTACAAATATCAATCTATAAAGCACAAACTGCACTGCTATTGTATAAAATACTTCTTTTCTGCAACAAAATTTGCTTGAAATGCAGTTGTGGTCTGCAAACTGTAAACATTTCATATTAGACAGCAAGAGTTTTCAGACTTCTTTTTCATATATTTATTTAAAATAATAATGAGGAATAAAAAAATCCCCAAGCTTATTGACCATATTAAAAGAGTTGGTGTTATCTTTTTTCACAGAACGGTGATGGCTTCTCTGAAAGAAAGATAAAAAATAGAGTTATTGAAAATGAGATGAGAGGTCAGAAGCATCCAAAGGTATAAATAGCAAAGAAGGAGGTGAATGACTGCCAGAGAGGCAGTGGTAGTGATTTCCTCACACAGATGGGAGGTGCCCCTTTAGGGATATGCCAGAAGAAAGCAGTAAGACCACACAGAAGTCAGCAATGAACTTCCTGGGATAGCCTAGATCATCTTCTACAGATCGTCCTTTTAGGGGCTGTGAATGCAGTTGGTGACAATTGATACCAAGACATGAAGCTGGGGCTGAGCAAACTCCTGCATCTGCTCCCGGGTCCTCAGTCTGCAAACAGTGCTGCTGACACCCTCAGAACTCTGACACGCCAAATGTTTGGCACGGGGTTAAGTTCCAAATCAAGGCCTAAATTATTTTTTAATCAGATTTTCTGCTTTCGTTATCCCATGTCTTAAATCTTACCAAGGTCTCCATGACCTCGTGATGGAGCAAAGCTCAGCGAAGTGACCATTGAGTCCCAGCTTCCAGGCACAGCACGGTGCAATCTGGAGCCCAGGGGGTACTTCCAGATGTGGTGACCTGTCTCCTGCACAGACACAGGAACAGGGTCACTTGCAGAGTTGTGCAACTTCCTGCAGGCTTTTGGGAATTTCAGTGTTTGGCTCCTCTCCTCCCTGTGCTGCACGGCTCAGGAACAGAAAAGCACAGTTGTTGGCACATTTTGGATTACGTGACTCCAATTAATCTCTTGGATTTATCTTGCTATTGACCTTATGATTTAAACCAGAGAAACTGTAGCAGATTATAGATGGGATGTTCCAACACAACTGGAACGAGTTGACACTAGATGACAGGCATTTATATTTGCCACATAAAGTGTGGAATTTCTGCTGGTTTATGTACAGGTCCATCTGATTTTTTTATATTTATTTTTTGCAATTAGCATTTATTTTTTTTTGCCAGCAATTCTCTATAGTAAGACTACTCATATAGCAAACAAATCCAACCCCAGTCTGGCCTGTGACATTGCCACAATACCCAGCAGAGTCCACTTCTGCCCCTCTGGCTCCCTCCTGACCTGCCAGGACATGTATCCTGCCACAGAACAGCCACGTCTTCTAAAGGACATTTCTCTCCACCAACACATCCTTTGGAAACACAAACACTTCCACAATGAAGCCAATTTGTTGTTTTTTTGTTTTTTTTTTTTCTAATTAACCAATTTCTTGCCAGTTCAGGAGTTAGTTCAACATGGTCTCACAGAAAATGAGTCCTGCCACAGTTGTTCTAAACTTGTAGACAGCTGGAAAAATATTGAGGTTTTTATTGCCCAAGTACTTGTAACAGCTTAACACCAAAACATTTCTGTGATGTAGGTGGGGTTGTGGACATAGCACACATCCAAATTCCCAGCAATCCAAACCTGGACTCAGTCAAGCATTTCAACTTGTGTAAGTTCTTCCAAAACACAATACAAGACTGTGCTGCAACACGGAGGTAAAACAAACAAACAAGTCAGCAATGTTTAACCATGAAGTGCTTGTCCTTGCAGCAGAATCAGGGCCATAACATGTATTTCTGTTTCTAACTTAATTTCTTCCTAGAGTTGGGTCTGGGCTGCACCAGCTTTCATAGAAAATGTCCTTCATGATTCATTGTGTTACTGGGGAGGGAAAAAAATATGTTGAGAGGAACATTTAGTTCCTGTCTAATTCAACTGAGTAACAAATTCAGAACAAGCAGTTACAATTAGCAGATACTGTTGTTGCCAAGATCATATCATTTCATAATAAGACTTAATTAAAAGAGCAGTTTAGGTACTTGGCATCCAGCTTCTCTCAGTTCAAAGCCTTTTCCCTGAATCTCAGCAGAATAACAGGACCCATTATCCAGGTGAAACTACATTGCTCAGCCCCCACCAGTGCATTACATCTCTTTTTAAGCTTCTCGTTGAGACTCTGGTACAGCCACAACTCTTATTGCATGATGAAGGGATCCACAAAGCTCCCCAACGTGATGCTTTTTTTGGAGAAGTGTGATGCTGAAATTGCACTGAGGGGTTAAGACCTTTGCTTTGACCTAGCTCTCAATTCTTCAGGGATTCTGCAGATTGTTTCTAATTCTCACTGCAGCCCTTGTACCTCCCAGCTATTCTCCAGCTGTTTCTCCTCTTTGACTTTCATTGGTTCCTCTGGTAGAACAGCATTACATCAGATGGATGTACTATAATTCCACTCATGAAATTCCATTCATTTCATAGGTTCAGTATTTTATTATTTCCACCCCCTGTCCTGAAATTTGCTTTTCCCCCACCTCAGACAACCCCAAGTTTGCACCCAGTCACTAGTATTCATAATATAATTATGACCAAGGTTATTTTTTAAGCCACATAAATTCATTGGAGGGAATGATACATTCTTTTAGGGGTACACTACAAAAGAATTCACTAAGTGTACTGCATATCTGATGGATAATTTCTAGCAGAAGTATTTCAAAGTTGCATCAGTCAATATTTTCATTTTTAGGGGTACACTACAAAAGAATTCACTAAGTGTACTGCATATCTGATGGATAATTTCTAGCAGTATTTCAAAGTTGCATCAGTCAGTATTTTCATTTCAAACATACCAAAACAGAATTCTGCAGTTATTTTGAACAATTAAGCACATCTGCTGATAGAAATTACACTCAGTGTGCCCCCTCTGATTTTATTTCTAAGGAAAGAATTTTTTTTTCCTTCATTTTTTGTTCAGAACATTATTTTAGTATATTGCAGTAATCTATAAATAATTATGAAAGCCTAGAAGGTCAAGGAAATGGAAAGTACAGCACATTCCCTGAAGGTGCATTAGAAAGTTTTCACTTCTACAAGTAATAAATTATTAGCCACATGTTAAAGTTAGAACTGATAAAAGGCTGATATAATGCTCATGTTTCCTAAATAGAAGCTGACTTCTGCATGGTAAAAAGCTAGATATTCTAGCACATTTTACTGCAAGTATTAAATTCCCTCCTGTGATATATGTTGCTTCTGTAGCAATGGGTTGTCTGAGCTAAATGGACTTCACCACTTCCCTGAGCCCTAGGCAGGGCACAAGAAACTTACTTTTCTGAAAAGTTTAGTGTTCCTTATGTCAATATCTGATCACCACGAAAAGCTCACATAGAGGTGAAAATAATCTATCCTAAAGCTAGTTCACTGCAAGAGAGATCTGTACTCAGAATACTACTGAGGAAACAGCTCAGTAACTTGGATTATCAGCATCAAGTGCTTAAGGAGAACCTTAGCAG
>NW_008583470.1:14157-23480 GCF_000691845.1 Merops nubicus | reverse complement strand
CAGGAGGGATAAAAATCCAGCTCAGATTTCCTGATTTCCATACTTGATTCCTGCCATAATTACACCAGCTGTAAAATCAACTGTATGTCTAAAAGAGAAGGGCTGGAGAAGACCTTTTGGGTATTTCTCTTTTGAAAGTTACAGGCTGTTATTTCACCAGTAATAAGTCCCATAGCTAAGTAATAAAACTTAATTGTCCTGAAACAACACTTAAAATTTTAAATCACAAATGAAAAGGTCTACTGCTTCATACCTGAAAATTTCAGTTAAAAAAGTCCTTTAGGAGTTAATGTATTAGCATAGAACTCCATACACACATACAATGAAGTCATAATATCTTCCCAATTTTCCTGCTTGCCAGTTCTAGCATTCAGTCAAATATTAGTCAGCCAGACAGTAACAATGAGTCAATAGGTTTCTCTTGGCTTCTTCAAAATAATTTCTTTTCTTCAGCTTCAAGACACTGTGACCATTCTCAGTGAGAACAAATGGAGCAATACAGAATTTTGCTCCTGCTTGAAGTTAAAGCAGATGAGGCACAATTTGCATTGACCTTGCAGGACAATGAAGCTCTCACACTGTCCCTGGGAGAATCCAGCCATGTGTCACTTTATTTCAGACAAAGATCATGATCATTTGCTGATGTTCCACCATTTCCCCTTACTCTGTGTGCAGGTCCACATCACTTCCCATACAGACAGGGCACAGCCCAGGGACCTTCCTAGTTCCAAAGCTTCTTTGTTTTCACCTGCCCACTTTGGAACCTCTCACCAGGGATTGTTCCTTTGCTATAAAAAATCCTATCTTGTTAAAGAGTTTTCTTATTAAAATTCATAACCTTAAAGGCACTGTGTGACAAATACCAGAGATAACTGGATTGCACTCATGAACAGAAAACACTAATAAAACAAAGGAAGTGTTTTTGTGTCCTGCAATCAGCAGGTCTTGCACTGTACTTTACATGTCTTAAACTATCTTTTAAGAAAATACCTGCTAAAATTTTCCAATTAAAATTTAATTTGCAAATCACTGATCTTGAAATATCTTCACCAGATCAACAAAGCAGGTAGCAACCAAAAAACCTTATGCCTTGAGGAGCTACTTCTCCAAATTATGTAAGTTTTCATTAATCTGATGTTTCACCCAGCTCTCCTGAAGCTTTCCAAACTGTCTAGTTCCACACCAAATTAGTTAGAGCTGTTCTAACTCTGAGAGACTTTTATATGAGAATTTCACAAGAATAATCTCAGCTCAAAGACAACAAACTCCAGGAAATTTCAAAGCTTCAGAGAGATGGAAGAGTTATAAGCTACCCATGATTAAAGAAAATTATTACACAGTTCAGCAAAGACACATTAATGGACTCATCCAGCACAATAACTATGTTATTTTACAGGATATTTTTAGGAAAGAGAGGGTGAAGCCATATAGGGTGAAACCAGCCCTGTCTGTGTGATTCAAAGTCTGATATCTAGGTTCATACCTTGAATGGTGTTTGCTGGAGTGGGTACAGTCACTTCCAGAGCTGCTAAAGATAACGCTATCAGCTCATTAAGGTGGAAGTAGGCATGCTTAAACAAATTAATTAATTCCTTACTGACATAAAGATACCTAAGGAAAATTGAAGGTCAAACAGATTTATGCTATAAGTGATAGAGAGACTGTGAAATGCTCTAACAGACTTTCAAACTGTATTTTGTCTACAGAATTTTGCATTTCTGAGTAAAACTGTAACAAGGGTCCATTCCTCAGCATTATTACATAAATGACATAAAATCCCCCAAACCAAAAGTTACAGAAATGCATTTCAGGAGCAAGAATAATGGAGGAACACTACACAGCACAAAAGGTAACTCAGTTTCAAGTTATCTCCCAAAAGAGCAAAGTGTGTCAGCAGCATAGGTTTGCTGGTCTTTAATCACTGTTTGTTGAAACAGCAGCAAATTAAAGGCTTGTTTTTGCAGCCTGTCAGACAGTTCCTGGGAGCTGGTAAGTGCCTCTGGCTTTGTCAAAGTCTAGAGAGAGTTTTCAGTATACTGGATAATTCAAACTAAGAAGAGCAACTAAATATTGAGATAAGGTAGTTAAATTTTATACTTGACTATACTTTGTTTCACTGAACACAGAAACTGTGGTTTTTTTACACTTCTGCATCTGACCTTGGGATACCAATGAAAAAAAAAAAATAAAGCAAAGCTTAGATGTGGTGTAAATCAGTATTGCTCTGAAAATCCACAGACTTAATCCAACTCACCCCAGCTGAGAATAAGGCTGGAAGCACGTCTACATTGCTGCAGTATCTTCCCTGTCATTCCCTTCCTTCACCAAGTGGTTCTGAAATGTAAAAACATCAATCAGAAGAGTGAGGAGAAAGATCAACCAAGCGTCACCAACGCTTCAGGCTTCACAAGTTTTGCTGGATTGTGATCCCTGCAACCTCTTGATAAGAGCTGCAAACCTAGACAAACACAGGCTTTTGTATTTCCATTCCTAGCTGTACTCCTGCTGCATGCTACAGTTTCATATATACACTGCTGTATCTTCCCCAAAACACTGAGCATGCACTCTCTGAAACACCCACACCAAACGCTCCCAAACAGTCACAGTCCCCAAAGGGAGGGACCTTCATAAGACCTTCAGAGGCTTCCAGTGTGGCTGATTCTGGGTGGGGAACTGGAAGAAAAGGGATGCAATTCTTGATTCATTCTGCATCCAACAGAGAGAAGTGGGCCCACCAAAGGGTCTCTAATAGCAAGGAGTATCCCAACCTGTAAGCCACTATTAGACAATTGCTGTTTTTCCTGTGCATGGGAGAGAATACTCTCCAACTGGAACTACCAGGAGATCCTGAACCTGCTCCTAAAGGGCAAGCTCATTTGAGAGAAAAGCTGGCACAGTCATAGCTGCTTGCTCAACTCTGCTAAAAAGCAGCACTAAGGACTGCCAATATTTATGTGCTTCTTTTATTTTATTCAGAGAGCAAGAGTAACCAGCCAAAAAGTCTTGGAGCACCTTGAGCCTAAGACAGCAATAGCACTCGTTTCTCCTGACTGCTTTTCTGCTGAATAACCAAGCTCCTATTAGTTTTGGAAGTGCTCCTCTTACAAGACGTGGTGGGTAAGTCAAGTGGCTTCTAAGCTGGAGATTCTGCACAGAGCTCAACCCTGCCAAAACTCATTTATGGGAACTGTCTGAAGGAACTGTCTTTGCCTGACTGGGCCTCACCAGCTAGCAGGGAAGCAGCTCTAGAGCAATGAGAACTCTCAGTGTAGTCACTCTGTACTTTACTGACTGAAGAAAATTATTGAAGAAGCATCTTAGCAACATATGCACCAAATGTCCAGATGAGTGTAACTAAATCTGCAGGAACATCACTTTGGTATTGAGACAGTATTAAGACATTTGTGTTCAGGGTTTTCTCTCACTCTTTCAGTCCACCAAGGCAGTGAAGCACACATGGACAGATGATGTGCTCTCTCTTCAGGGGCTGCATTCCAGCCAGATCTGAGCCAAAGACCAGGGGCCAAACAGGACCCCCACAGTCACGTCAATAAGCTGGTCCCCTTCTTATTAAAGCATCTTCTCTGCTTTTTTTACTGCCTTCTGAGACAAACACTTTGTATTATCATAAGGCAGCTTAAAGTTCCACTTCTAAAGTTATACAAATTTTAGCACCAAGTTGAAAAGAGGAGAATACTCCAATGGCTGAGCTCTTTTTGTCTCTGGAACTTCTGTCTCTTCAACATACAAACTACCAAATCAGAGTTCACTTAACCTGCCACCGGTGGCTCATAGAGATGTCCCCAGCTTATGAAACCCCATAGCAGGCCACGAGCACCCTGCCTCTGAATGTTGCTTTCTAAGCCAAAACATCACTTCATTTATAATTAACAGTGATGATTCACATCACACAAAGACAATTCAGCACGATTCAGTCTTCCCACTCCAAAAAAAAACCCTTTTCTGATAGGTCTGCCCTGGATGCTCTCCCTGAGGTCCTCACACCTTCTGTCTGCCAGCCCCCTAGTGGTACCTGTGCTGCTGAGCAAGGTAAAGGAGCAGCTAAGTCCGTGCTCGGACAGATGGGTCCCTCCCTCTCAGAGCCAGCAGCACTGCACTGCTGCCCAGCAGAGGATTCCTCCAGGACACACACCAGCTATACAGGTGGTTCACCCACGGCCACTGACGCTGAAGATACCACACCAGCCTCTCTAAAAGTCTTGCTGAAACATTTCCATTCTAAAATGCACATAGCAGTGACTATTACAGCAGCCTTTAGCTGCTTCATACTCCTCCTCAGTGCCCCTCTTATCCCTCCCCTGCTTTCAGGCATGCAGCTTGTGCAACTCAATTAGGAGTTGTCTGATTCCCTCTGCAGACTAAGCTCCTTGCTACAGCAGCTTCCAGCTGACCATAATAACAAATACATTCTGAGCTTTTCACATTTCTTCCTCAGTTACCAGTTGCATCCTTTTGTATTCTAAATGCTCAGATTTACACCACCTGCCCAGAACCACCTAGGGATCTGTGCCATGCTTTTGTATTCACATACCCACTTCTGTAAACTCCTTTTACCTGAGCCTGGGTCTGCATTATAGCAGAAGCAATGAGAGCTGGAACAAATCTACAAGATACTTTGCATGACAAAGTAACAGAGCCCCACAGAATGCTGAGCACATTTCTAAGCCCAGTAGACCATCGCTCTCATTCCTAACTCTAGACACTGTTCAGTAGTTCTGAGACTTTCCAGGTGCTGCATTGCCCTGAGAACTGTGAAATTAACAGTGAAATATCTTGGGTACCTGAGCATGAAGGCAGGAAGACTGCAAATGAACGTTACATTTTATTCAGGTTTACCCAGAAGGCAAGAATGTATTCTAGTGCTAAGGGAAGGAATAAAGGAAAAAGCAGATTAAAAAGAGTCAGCATGAGTATTCAGTCAGGTATGATTATTCCATCTATTACAAGCAAACTACCTGCCTCTGGTGTTTGCCTTCAGCTGTACATGTAGGGGGTAGTTCATAGCACATAGATTGACACAGATCAGGGGAACACCTCATTGCCAAAAGCATGATTTGACCCTAGAAAGCAATAGCTAGTCAAACTACTATCCAAATAGCACCAGGCAGATTACTCACCCTGGGGTTCCTACTAGTAATAAATATTGCAAAGAAGATTTGGAGGAATGTGAGTTCTGGTCAGCTATACAGACATTGGCAGATCTCAGCATACTGGACTTCCAGCTTGCTTTTCCTCTACCTTCAATACATTCAAGCTCTAATTTAATTAAACCCCTCAGCTTTTCTCCACAGAGATGCCTTGTATAGAACTTGCATGCAGTGCTTTCCTCCAGCACTCAGAAGGGGTACACAAGACCCTACAACCAACAAGGAATGCAAGAGAAACGAGTTCTAACTTTAAAGATTAACAGAGAAAACTCCCCTTATTTCCTCCAGCCTAAATTCTCTACAGAAAAGAAGATGCAAACAATCAAAACGAAGAGGAGAAGAAAAAGCTCTAGCTGGCACTCCTCCAAACATACATCTTTACATGAAAGATAATATCCTTAGGGAGGAAAAATGATACATTTCCCAGGATATGACACAGTACAGCAAAAGAATGCTGTGATAGGCACTCTCTGAGAAATTCAGGGGGTTTTTTTCCCCTGTTAAAAAAGGCAGCAGGTTTTGTTGTAGACTTTATACTCTCTCCTTTCAGAGTTCAGAGGCATCAGTCACAGAGAGGTCTCAGGACTCACCCTCCTTCACAGTGAAATCACACTGCAAGAGGTAAATAGACACGATTCCTGGTGTGTACCTTTCCAGAATGGAAGCCCCAACTAATAGCTCCAAAGCTACCTGGGGGTTCATGGTGAAACAAATGACTTCTTTTTTAACCTATCAGAGCAAGTGGACCAAATTAAAGAAGTATTAAAAATCAGGCTAATATTTTGTCGTTTACAAATCCAACAATGGGTTGCAGGCATACATAAAAGCCAATAAATTACTCCCCATTCCTAGGAAACTTAAAAAGCTGGGTGGGAAGAAACTGTAACAAAATTAATTGATCTTTTGGTCTCAGCCTTTTCTCTGCAGACAAATCTCTCTGTTGAAATTAATCACAAGTAAACCAGGTCTAACCACAAAAAGAAAACTCAGATTAGTAAAGAGCAGTAGGAGTATAGGGAATATTGAAAATGAACTCACATCTTTACACTGGCAAAAGATGAATTGCCATGCCTAAAAGATTTGGATTCCTTCATCATGTTTTTATATTACATTAAATTTAATTAACCTGTAAGTGCCATGTTTTTGACAATGGTTTGTTTTTATACAGAGTACCGAGATCCAATGCTATTTAAAGTACAAATTAAGTGCTTAAAACAATTATTCTTGCAGAGAGTGGTTATCACTGTCCCATGTTATATACCCTATCTCAGCATTAAATACACAGTCAGGTCAGAAGCTGTATGTTCATCAGTTTATTTAACAAGTAGCTGTTCCCTCCTTCAAGAACAGTGCAAAACCTCTAAATACATTACTGCCAACATGTGAAGATTGAAACCCTGGGAGAGCTCTGCACAAGATATTCTCAAATTCCAGCTGAAAACCAAAGCTGACACCTAATTTAAAGTTGCAAAGCTCAGTCCTGACCCAATTCTCTGCTTTTTTACGCCTTAGATATCAGTGTACTGGAAAAGCCCCTCAGCTGTTTAAGTATGACATCCCAAGCACAAAGCAGCACAGTAGGTCCATGAAGAGTAGCTCAAATTGTACATCTCAGACAGAATAGACATCTTGCTGTTGGCCTGGTAGTTTTTAAACTTGAAGTTATCTTTTTGCCAGGTTGTATGATTGCTGCTCTGGAACCTGGAGACTGAGGATATTTTTTTTAATGCAGAAAACGTGCAGAAAGTGGGAAAATGGGAATACATGTCTTGTGTACTAGCATAATTCTGCTGAAATGTCTTTAAGGGAAGTTGTTGATATGACTTTCTTGTTTTGAATTGTCCTTTTTTAAAAAAAATCCTCATCTCAACAACAGTTAATCATATTTTGTAGGTTTTTTTCTATTTATAGGGCGTTTTGTTGCTTTTTACCAGACAGCTGTGTTTCTTCCCAAGACAATTAAAATTACTAATTTCCATGAAACTAGATCAGACAGAAGCACCACCTGTAATTAGCAGGGTTTCTTTTCTTACTTGTTTACTAATGAAGTGGAAGGGTGGAACTTTGTTCTCCTCTAAGAGACTATAAAATGAAACCTAGCAAGAACTGACCATCTATGATCACAAGGCCTGAAATAACTAATCAGAGAATACTCTGATTAGAGAGTTTACTGAATAAAAAAGAAAACTGAGGAGAAAACACCACCCACCCCACCCTCCCCACTCAATTTTTTTTCTGCAACAGCAAAAATTTTAACATAAGCTTTTAGCTGGTAGCAGTAAAACATGAATTATTCCTGGGCTGTATTATCACTACATGCTTCATAAGGATTAAGTAGCATGTTGTTATTAGAGAAGTCAGTGATTCAGTATGCCAGAAGATTGGAAGATTAAACAAAAGCTAATCTCTAGAAAAGTAGGACAAGACCCTTTGTTTCTTTTTCAGGAAAAAGAACTCACAGCTTGCAGGTTCTCAGAAGCTGGCTTCCCACTTTGTCTCACTAAGAGTGTTTTTCTCAACAGCAAGACTTTCCCAGCCACCTCTCCCAGGGGAATGCAGCTTCCAGCAACTGTTACAGAACAGCAGGGCTCAGGAAGCAGCACTGCTGTTCATTTTTTTAGCAGTTTAGCACTACTGATAAAGAAGGTTTCCATAAATTGGCCAGCTCTTCTTGCACTGCTGGTCAGTCTGACACAACTGGAAAAGGCTGACACATCAGATTGCTGCAAAGTTTGCAGAGGTCTTCAGCAACCCACTGATAATCAAAATGCTGTGAAAAGTGTTTACCTGTATTTTAAAGAAAAGTGTTGGCACATTCAACTCTTATTTTAACCTGACTGCACAGTATAAAGCATATTTCAATTTCTCATCACTGGCTTATCAGCTGTAGGATCCATCTCCAAGAGATGGGATTGACACAGAGTGTTCTATCAAAAACCCCTTACTAGGAAGGATATTGTCACTCTCACATAGCTGTCAGTCCTGCCAATTGCTTTCAAAAGAGAATAAGACCCTGAAATCAAATTATGACAGATTAATAAGCAATGGCTCCTCATTCCTTTCTTGTGTTTCCACAGTGGCCTGTAAATCTCAACCAAAGCAGATGCACGTTCAAGCCTTAGCTGTTGGCACTCTGTTTCTAAATGTAGAAGCAATGTACTATTGACATAGTGATGGAAAAGGTTAGACCCAATTCTTGGCCAGGCAGCAACCTTGCACGCTTCAAAAGAACAATGAAATAGATAAATATCCAATTAGCATTGTATTTCAATAATGTTAATTTTTTTTTTCTATGCCAGTGAATGCAGAGCAAGCTCCTATTTCAATTCTACATCAGGTTTGCCTTTGATATTTAAGTATTACATTTTCAGCAGCACCTCTCACCAAGTTCACTATTGGAAATTAAGTGGCATTCAGGATTCTAATAAACAGGTAAAGGATAACAACAATAGATACAATTCCTGGTAACACAAGACACAAACAGAGAGCAACTGATATGCCTCCTACTAAATAAGATTTTCAAAGGTTGCTCAGATTCTGGACATTTTGAAGAGATTTTGAGTATTTAAGGGACCTTTGACAGCTATCAACAAAAAAATCAGGGAGTTTAGCATTCAAGCAGAAAATTATGAAAATGGTCTAAAACAGCCTTTGAAATGTCCAAATATCTTTAGTAGCTCTGGAAAATATTTAGTATCATGCTGTATGATGCAAGTGCAGGAGATTGGGCAGGGAGAGCAGTACTGCAGCACCTGGGAGGGCTCATCCAGGGCAGAGTGAAGCTCTGTAACATTTGCAGTCCATCCCTGGTGATCCTTTACGTTCCTGTTCTGCTGAGAGTCCCACTCAAACAGCTGCAGCTGCTAAGATCAGTGATCTGAGCAGCAACCCCTCTCCTTGGGATCAAAGGCTCCTCGGTGGGAGGCCCTCTCTGGCAGCTGGAAAGGTCACCTTGGAAGGTCCAGCTCATCTGCTCTGGGTCAGATCCTCCCCGTGGCAAGGTCTGCACCCAGCAGTTGGCAGCGGGCACCTTTTGCCTTCAGGGAAGTTCTGACACAGAGGGAGTGACCTGCTCAGAAACTGGCAGCAGCAGAACTGGGGTTTTAGGCCTGCACAGCATATCCCCTTCAGCTGGACTGTGTAGGGACATGTACG
>NW_008583470.1:0-14126 GCF_000691845.1 Merops nubicus | reverse complement strand
TTAATTAATTTTAATATTTCTTGTCAGTCCTGCAGCACAGAACTGTCTATCCTTTGAAGAGTGAAACTCAGCATAGATTGACAAGCTACAGATAGTGGTAATCTACAGGAGAAAAATGCTAAGACTGCTTAAGAGAAATAAAGCACATGAAACATTCATCTCAACAGGATTAGGGAAATTACAACAAGCTTAGACATCCTTGTTCCTCTAATCTCTGTTTTGCTTTGTTGTCCATCTCCTGCATATCCCTCTTGTGGTACCTGGCTCAGTGTTGCCTTGTACCTCTTCTCAAGAAGCATGACCTGAGTCAATGTTCAGTGGACCCACGGGAGGTCCCTCACTGACCTGTTGTTTCAGTGAGGTCCATCTGTTAAGCATCATGGCATAAACAAACGAGAACATGAGCTAGCTTTAAACTCAGGGTACCTCAGGCTAAAGACTAGTATGGAATCTTTATTATCAGACCATATTAGCTTGTTCTCATCCCCTGAATTCCTGTATCCAGTCCCTTAGGATAGCCTCAGTAATCACATTCTTCAGTAATGAATAAATTATCTAGAGTTTCAGCTCTCACAGTAAAAAACTAATGATTATCAATGCAGCTGCTGGAGGTCACTCATGGCCAGTTATCAGCTCTGCTGTGGCTCCCTAACCACCCTCTTACAGAGGGTGAGCCAGGGATGAGCCACACTCAGTCCACAGTGAGAGGGGTTTAGCTCCTGCTGGCAGGCAGACCTGGCAAATGTTTCTCCAGTGACACGTCTGCTGGACATTGCTGCAGTGACACTTGCCAGAGCAGCATCTGTAAAGGAGTAAGGGATGGGCACATCTACACCCACGTTCTGGGCAGCCCCGCTGAAAAAAGCAGTAAGGAAGAACTTAGCAGATGTTACTGTTTGCAAAGAGCCATTTTGGAGGCTTAATAACTCCTCTAGCCTGAATAAAATGGCAGAGGGTTTTCTTTCCCCACTGGAAAATAACCCCTGACAGACTCAAAATCAGAAGGCAGAAGGTCTGTTCAGTTTTACATGCATTATTCTCAGTTCAGTGAATGTCCCACTTTGAAATCAAAGGTATGAACAGCATCATTTCCAGGGTGTTTTGCCCAAACATATTGTCACAAAACATACATCACAAAAACATATTTTTTTATTCCAGGCTCACCATTCACCTGACTAAAGAAGCTGAAAAATTGACTATTAATGTCAAGATTTACAGAGAGATGTAACAAAGTGTTTTGTTAATTAAACATGCGTCAAAACTTATGAGTTATGGTGACAATTTTTATTTTTCCTGAGACAGATGGAAATTAAAAGAAAGCAGAATCTGAAGCATTTTATGATGTTTTTACTCAAGATAAATTAGACATGACAAATCATTTTCTACATACTGATACAGTTACCTGAATATTCAGGCATGAAAATAAGGATAATTCTTTCAGAGACATACTAACTGTTCATCCTCTAATCAGCTTGTTTGCTCATACATTAACAGTTCCTTGGTGGGCAGTTTTTTACCCTGATCTGTAATTTTTGTAATTTTGTGATTAATGATTTGTAATCTGCTTTTGTGTCTCTGTACAGTTAAATGCTGTAAGGCATTTTTCTGTTTACATCCAAATTTTTAGTGACTAGTTGGAATCCTAGAACACACAAGAGGACAGCCATCCATCAGGCATGCCTCACATAGCCTGGAGAAGAGGTAAATATCACGGGCAAACCCCAATAACACATCCCTCTCCCAAAAACCAAACATAATCTAATTCAACTGGCAGCTTTTACAGTAGAGCTGACGGGTGAGAGAAATCTCACTAATAGGCCACATCCACATGGAAGGAAATCAAATGTTGGAGGATACCAGGCCCAGTACTCCCATTTTGCTGGGTAACTGGGGTCTCAAGTGATCATCATTCCCACTGACACCTCGTATCCTAGGTATTAGAAAGGCTGAACCACTGTTTATGGCTGTCGCTCAGGGTGAGGTGCATTGATAAGGTTCAGAGTGAAAGGGCATTAGAAATCAAGAAACTTGACTTTTATTCTTTGCATTTACTTGAAGTCCTAACAAAAGGGTTCTTTGTACTCAGAGTACTAAGTGAACACAGAAGGAATAACCATCCCCTAGTTGTGAATGATTTATCACTCCCCTTGATTTCTAATTTTGCCTCAGTAAATATTTCAGGTTCTAGTCCTGAGGTTATAAAATAAATCATAATATAATTACACCTTGCCTGTGTTTCAGAAGAAAAAAAGTGCATGAATTTATTATTTCTGATAAGCAGTCTCATAATAACAGAAGCCTGAGGTTTGGCAGCAAGACAAACAAATTAACTTCTAGCCGTGCATTTCATTCCAGATTAAAATGGCTAAACTCAGAATTTAAACCCAGCCTACTTCATTCTGGAAGATAAGCAGGCTGGTGCTTATAGACAGCAGGGTGATGCAGCAGGACAGGCACTTGTACATTTGGAAGGCAGCTCGTTTCAAGCTATCAAATGCATCAAGCTAAACAGTGTGCACTGAAGCATTGTATCTACTGTCACTGGATAGAAATTGCTTTATTTTACATAATGAAAGTGCAATTTGTAAAGTCAGTGTTTGGAAATCAAGACAGTGAATTTATGTTGTAAGCTACCTGATTTTTAGCTGTCGAGCTGAAAACCTGTCTGGAGAGGATGGAAGGCAAGGGCTGAGACTGACTCCAATTCCAGGGCAGGACCGCAGTGACAGATTGGACATAAATTGTGTGACAGGAGAGGAAAAACACTTAGTAGTATGTGATAATTCTGTGAGTTTGTAATTGGGAGTGTAATTTCCTTGTAATCTCATCACTGAACAGCTCGAGATGCCTGCTGCCTCCTTTCCTTTCCTTAGGCACACAGGTAATAACTCCTCTCCAGGGCACAAGGAGGCGTTGGCCTCAGCCAGCATGCAGCAGCAGGAACGTGCCACTTGGAAAGGCTGAGCAGCAAAAACACTTCTGCTTTACCCAGGCAAAAGCTTGAGGACTTGATCCCGAATTCATCCCCAGATGAGAGAGGCAGACACTCCCCTCAGACACTTTCCTACCCACCTCGTTGCTAGAAAAACCTGGCTTTGTCCCAGAGCTGGCTGCTCACCTGGCCTTTGGAGTTAGGCACATTCAGGACTCTGCCTGGCAGCAGTCATGACCCAGACCCACAGCAGCACTTAATGTCACCAGTCACCCAAATTTACTGTGATTCTAGTCTTTTAATATTTTTTATCTTTGGAGATGTTCTGCATTATCTCCCAATATCTTTTTTTTTTTTGGCAATGGAAATTCATTTTAACCACTCTTCTCCCTAATCTCAGTGCAATTGTAACATTCAAGAATGAAAGGGTCTCAAATTATATACAACTCACCCAGAGACACTCTGGAAAATGCTGTGATTTAAACACCAGATAGCAACCTGAGCCATAAATTCAGAACAACAGACTATACTAACTAGATAAGGAAAAGAGAGTTAATTTCAAATTGCCCAATTTGAAAAAGACACTTGGCTGTAGTTTTCCTGTAATCACCAGACCAGTTCTTCATGGACTCAACTCAGTTAAAGCATGTCACCTGCCTCCTGTGATTCTGTCATCTACCTCCTGTGACTCCTGCTGTAACTTATTTCTTGCTCCTTTCAAAGATTGTTAGAGCAGCTCTGTGAGATTTTTATTACCCACCACTGATGCTTCAAAAGGGGAAGGTATGCTAAAAACTAGGGCTATGGAGCCCACATCCTTCACAAACACCAGAGACTGAGTATCTCAGCTGATGCAAGACAGGGACATGCTGTCCTGACCATTGTGAGAGAGAAGGTGAACTCTTGCATCTGTGCTGCAGGGAGTCTCATTTCTACCCTTAGAACTTATCAGAAGACACTACTGATCAAGAAGATCATGCTGATCATGACAGCAGATCTTGCTCTGCACTGGCATTGGCTCAATTTAAATATTCTGGAAGGAAGACAAAAGGTTAGGAAAAGCATTATCCCTCAAAAAAATAGAATACAAATGCACTCAAAGCTCCAAAGCTCAAGTCTGATATCTGTTATAGAAATATCTAAATTCAGATATTAAATAATGTATTTGGCCAAATCCAGGCATCTGGTGACAACACTCCAGAGTTTTGGCTTAGGTTACATCTGGCTGGAAAATTTATATACTTGAAAATAACCTTTCCCAAAAGGAAAAAAGAAGAAAATCGAAAATCCCAGCAATACTAACTTTGAATGCACTGAATTTCAAAGAACTATGCACTCATATACTGGGTGACTGAAATTCACTCACAGGGGGTTGAAAACAAAACCTAAGAAGGATGTTGATGGAGCAGAGTTTCATGACAAGCTCCTCCTCAAGGCTGAGTTTCTCTCTGGATGCCTAATTCACCGTCAAGCACTCCAACAAATTCCTACTCATCCAAGGCTTTTAAAACTCAAATGGTCTCTGCAACTGGTGATTGGCCTCTGTATTCAAATTACTCCCCAAGTACCAATTCAGTTCTCTCCTGTGTGCCTCAGAACTTTCTGTTTGGAGACAGACTGCCAATGTCAGAGCAACAACACTGATGCTGTGACTGGCACCATCTCAGCCATCAATAGAATTGCTCAGGTGGGGGTCAGACTGCTGCAGCAAGTTTGGACTACAAGACTGCTATGATTCACTATGGATAGTTAATTAATTACAAGTTCTACACAACACATCTGCATGGATTTAAAGCTAAGTGGTGAGTGATGTGTGAATGGGTTTAACCTGGGGTTAACATTAAATGAAAACCAAAGGTAAATGACACAGCATTTGAATGGACAGTAATGCCAAGAAACAAAAGTTTACTCCATGGAAAAGGAATTTTAGAACAAAATCTATAAAAAAAACTACTGACTAGTCAAGGATATTAAGAAAAGATTTCACACAAGCCACTCCTAGGTAATGTAATTTTGTAGAAAAGCCACGGTGAATTGAAAGAGTTCATATAGTGGTCATTGGAAGATGAAAATAATGAAATTTGGACCCCATAAGATATTCTAAAGCACATGACTGGGATAAGGCAATCCCATTATCTGCTTCATCATCTGCTATTATTAAAGAAAGTAGCTACGAACATTTCAGAAAGTGGATTAGATGCTGTGGATAAGGACCTTGATGGCTGTGAAAAAAGGCCAGGCTGTGGAAGTCCATCCTTTAGTCCTTGCAGAAAGTCAGAATGCTGAAAATAATATAGTTGGAGTGACACTGAAACTCTCACATGCATGGAAGGATGGGAAATAGATGAAGATCCCTAATGATGTCCTTAATTTCCTGAGAACTTGACATTCTGAAAAGCACTGGAACCCTCCAGGATGAGGGTATCTCTTTAGCAACAACCAGCAATAAAAGCATGCAGAATAAAGAAGAAATGCTAGAGCCTATAAGCAATCAGACATTGAGAAGTCTTGTTTTCCCTTAAGGGAACATTTAACACAACAAAATATTCCAAATGCATTGCACAACCAGCATTTGGGAAATGTGCCTGCTACAGAGACCAATCCTATTGCCTGTGGAGGATTCCCAAGGTGAGATCCAAAGGTGGTGTTCCTCAGATCACTACTCAGGAACACTCTGATGACCCAGGCTACCCAAGAGCTAGAGGAAAACTACTTATCTGCTAATTCCTTCTTGACACTCAATGTTTATGAGGGAAAACAGATCCATCATTCAAATACTGAGAAAAAGGAAATTCAGGATAACCACAGGAACTCTCTGTGCTTTCCTGAAAGAGAAAGTTTGGGACAGCACCTCATCCTTCTTGGCCTTTTTGCATTGTTAGTAAAGCAGCAAAGGTTAATTCTACCATACTAGTCTCTTCTCTGTAGCTTTGCATTTCAGATAAGCCTCACCACCTCATTCCCACATCTGGGGCTAGCATTGACAAAAGATCTTCTGTTTCAAGGCCCATGTGAAGTTTGTAGCGTGCAGTATTGATCACTCCATTATCACTCTGTTATGCTTAATTTCCTCTTCATCTTTCAAGTCAAACTCCATCTCAGAGTACATCAATAGTGGTGGCAACACTGACTGATTACCTTGCCCGTGGCAGGTACATTGTAAGGTGGTTTTTCTGTTACCCCAGCACAACTGAGCTCTCCTAAACTACTAACAAAATCAGACTAAGTGCACAGTGATCCTCAAGCACTCTGCTATGACTCTGTAACAAGCAGTTAACTGATGCAGGCAGTTTGACAGAGCACTGGAAATCTCTGCCAAGAGAAGGACTCTGCTGCGTGTATCAACCAGCTTCAATGCCCACCTGGGCAGCTCCCCACCTCAGCCCTGCCCCAGACAGTAACAGGCCAGGCTCAGGTATCTCACCATTCCTAGGAAGCCAGAGGAGGCAGCATGCCTGCAGTATGGAAAGGCAGGGACAGTCATTCTGTACTCTCCACTCTCAACAATTGAAGGCAGAGCAGAAAATTAAATGCAAGAAACTTTGTGAAACAAAACAACTCCTTTGTCCTTCTAGAGCAAAGGAGCTTTTGGGAAGGAATGTCCCTTGAGTTCCTCCTCACAGCAGCAGTCATTTCCTCATTAACTCAACGGTTGCTGTGGGCTTTGATTTAAAGGATGACAGAAGTTCTTCTCCTCCTCCTTCTCCTTCCAGATCCAGCTAAACCACCAGCACTTACCCTGTCCACAGCCCAGCCAAAGTGTCCTGTTGTCCTATGGGCCCAGAAGTTAAATTACAGAACACAGTGGATATTGGGATGGTAAGAAATGCCAATTAATAAAAGCCAAAAAAATCTCATCAGTCCATCCTTCCCGATACCTGAAGATCATTTGAAGTTTGGCATTTCCAAACACAGCCAGGATGTTATCAGGAACTTGATTTTGTACTTTATTGACACAGCAACTTGGAAACTGTGCTGCATGCCAGCAGCCCCCAGGCAGCTCTGCAAGCAGAGCAGAATCAGAGCAGCAGGTCAGCAGCACAATCTGGTGACCTTTTCTTCTCTTGGCTGTGTGAAGCTTTTGGCCCCTCACGTTTAGCTGTGCTGGCTAAGGCCCAAAGCAGTGGAAGCTGGCTTCCCACAGAAGGACTGATCCTCCCTGTAGAAGCTGCTTTCAAACTTACATTGTAACTTGCAAGCCAGGGGCAGATAAGTGAAACCACTCTCCTCCAAGATCTACCAACCCAAACAGGAATATTCCCCAAGTTCTTTGCCACCAGCCCCGAGCCTTCCCTTGCAGATTTCAATGAAGAAATAAGTCCATTGTAACTGCTGTCGTTTTTTGACACTTTTAGAACATTTTAACAATTTTCTTAAGACATCAGCACCTAATAATTGTGGCATTCCTCAGATTAGTACCTATAAAACCACAATGCCCAAATTGCTAACAGTACTTCATCCCTCATTCACCACCTAAGAGCATCTCTTTGGGGGCTGCCTTTTCTTTATCTGGCCTATCTCCATACCACATGCACAAGTTACAAAAAGCATTTGAGAAAATTAATTAAGAGGAGAACTTTTGCTCCAGTTTTTTTCTGGCAAGGCCAATTTAGTAATTTGCAGTAATAATTACAGCTGCTTTGAGTCTACTACTGTTTGTGTTCCCCAGACACTGCTGGTGCAGATCTGAACTGGGGTGATAACTAAACCAGCCAGCATACATTTTTAACTCCAGTTAATGCCCTAGTCTAATTTCAACAGCCTTTGATTATGGAAAGTGCAGTAAAACAACCACTTGCTTGAGGTGGAGTTTTATTCATGGCTGGCTGAATAATGAAATCACAAGGTGCACAAATAACATGTGGACAAGTATTGATTCATGAGTATTTATCACATTGTTTCTATGACTGTTTTCCAGATCCAATTTATTTTCACAATGTGCCTCCTTCTCTCAGTTTCCATCTTTCTCTTACTTTTATGACTACGAGTTGCTGACCCTGCTCAAGTTAGGTGTTTTGACATCTCAAAGTGGGAAATTTATAGTATATAACCTTAACTCTTCCCCTGGCAGCTGTGCATGCACACACAATTCTGGAGACAATACATCCCTGGAAGTCTTTCAGCCCCTGTAGCCTTAGAGCAGGGAAATGAAGGATGACCTCTTCATGTCCCTTTCAGGTTGTGCTTCTAATGGATTCCTCCTACAGCTTAGGATGGAGTAAAAATGTTTCTAAGATAATGTAACCAGAATTAGACGACTTGGATTTTACTGCCATGCAATTAGGGTGCTGTTAAAGCTTAATTTAATTTCTTCTTAGACTTGCTGCTTGTTTCATGCACTATGGACTGAAATCCTTTTGATAACCTTCTCCTTGGCACAGGCTTCACATTTTAGCATGGAGCCAGACAAAACTATATTCATGCAACAGAACATGACAGCAGCAGTCCTGCACACACTTTTATAGCTTGCTATTCTACAGTGTTAGGCATTTTACTGCATAAACAGGCCCTTGATATGGAATAGCAGAGGAAATGTATGGAAAAGAATTGCATCCAAGGACATAACAATAACCATACCCTATCAATGCAGTCTAAAGACTGGCAGTGTTTTGAGCCCCAAGAACAGGTATGTTCTCTCACATGCAGACAAGTGTAACTCTGATTTAGCACGTGCTCTGAACCTCTTTATACAGTTTACAACAACATACAGAACTAATTCTTCTCAATATTAGCCACTCAAAGTACCAATACAAAGGGAAAAGAGATGAAGATGTTAAAATCTCATTTATCTCAGCAGAGGCACAAAAGCCCACGTCAGGACCAATCCACTGTCAAGTTCACACCAGGAGACCTTGTTGAGTTATGATGAAGAGGCAGAACAGCAATGACATAACCTGCACCTAAGAAACAAACTGATGACTTGTGGCAGCCTAAAAGACTAACAGGATCTTTAAATGGATGCGGGTGGGACTCCTAAGTAGGAGCCAATTATTTGGCAGCACAGCTGAGGCAGAGGGGAGGACTGTGAGCAGTTCTGGTAGCCTCGTTTGGAGAGGACATTGAAAATCCATGAAATGATGGATGAGCTGTGCCTGGTACCCAGGGTTCTGTCTGACTGTTGTGTGGCAACATGGGGTGCATCCTTTCAGCCCAGTTCTTGCTCTACAGCTGAGGCAGAGGGGAGGACTGTGAGCAGCTCTGGTAGCCTCATTTGGAGAGGACACTGAAAATCCACGAAATGATGGATGAGCTGTGCCTGGTACCCAGGGTTCTGACTGTTGTGTGGCAACATGGGGTCCCAGCTCTTGCTCTCCAAGGAGCACCCTGAAAGGGAAGAGGTCTGCCTGCTGCAATCTGTCCTACAAACCCTGGTGCATGGACTGCCACAGCCAGGCTCAGGAAAACCCTGGAGAGTTTTCACACCTCCCACAGATCAAAGGAAGGGGTCTAAAAAAGAGACAAGCTAGGAATGTTACGTGGATGTGAAATATTGCCTAAAACTAAAGCCAGTTTTCTTTCCCTTTGAAGCACTTTGTACTGCCAGTTATGCTGTGCTTCAATAAGGAGTTGGTTTTCACTAGTGCCATTTCTAGTTTGTCTGTGATAATAATTTTCTCTGTTTTTTCTACTGAAGACAGTCCAAGCTTTTCCTGAGGAAGGGAAGGCACTACAACAAACTATGTTTTTCTTTTTTCCCAGTATTAGAAGAACAAACACCATCCAAGCTCCACGAGGTTTTGCTGTGTGGTAGAATGAACAACACACACACAGTTTCCCTGCCACATTTCCAATGGCAGGCAACCTAAATCACAAGGCTTAAATTTTACAGTATCCTTTTGGCATTTTTAAAAGGCACAGACACCCTGTGGCAGGGGCAGCAGGAGTGCACCTCTCTTTTCCACTCCACCCCATTCCTTAACCCCTCACTGCAGAGCTGTTAAAACAAATCACTCTCCCACAGTGAGGCCATGGATGCAGTCAGTGTCTAGTGCCAGCAGCTTGAAGACTAAAAAAGCCAAAGTCAGACCCCAGAACCTATACAATTGCCCCCAAATAAGACACATTTTACTAAAAAAAAAAGAAAAATTATGCTCATGTCCACAAATGCCTTGTGGTTTTCTGCCCCACTACCTGATGAAAAGGGTCCTTGTGAGCCCCAAATCTCACTAGGGTTACCAAAGAGAGCCTGAAAGTTTTGGTGGGTTCTGGTGCAGATTCCTGTGAGCAAACTGCCTTTTCCTTTTCTGATTTCTGCTCATTCTCACCCCAACCTGATCTATGCTGGCCTAAGGGGATGGAGTGCACTATCATTAAATGATGAGGATCTTGCTTTCATTTATTAATGCCTCCCTTAGGAGTGCTAAGGACAGACAGGGAGAAGACGATCACATTATCAAAAGCTCTGCTCCTCAAAGAGACAAGTCTTGAGGGTTTGTTTACATCAGATGTAGTGATTGAATTTCACTTGACATGTCACAAACATCCAGCCTGTTGGCCACAGAATAAAGTGAATAATTTAGCATGGAACTGCTGTATGCCAAGCAAACAGGTTGTAAAACAGTCCTGCACAAAATCTGGGGAACCAGCTGCCTAGATCTGAGGCACAGAATAGTTTTTATTGCTTGTCCATCATGCTGAATTGCTAAAACCATGGCCCAAATTAGGAAAAGGATGATGAACATGGAGGAATTATTTGTTGTCCATCATCACAAACTCTTTTAGCACACAGACAATGCCAGGTTACTGCAGGCATTACTTATAAGGTTGCTAACATTTAAAGAAGTGTATAGTAAAGCAGATCCATGTTGCAAACAGGACTATCACAGCCTACCAACCACAGCTGAGACAACTGCAGATTCTCATGTGATGAGGGCACTGATGCACAGTTGGGGCAGGAAATGAAGAAATCATTCTAATGATTAATTTGGGAGCCTAAAGGTAGACCCCTATTTGCCTGCATGTTGCAGTTAGAAAACCTTTCCTCTCCTATCATGATACTGAACAAACAAATGCTGGTTTTATTCATCCCTCAGTGGGTGGATTTTGCAGAACTCAGCACTGACCTAATTGTGATGGCACTGGAATCAACAGGAATTTAACACCAGCTCCAGCCAGAGCAGGAACTGGGCACCACTGCCCCAAGATGTCCAGTGTCACAGACTTACACATCCTGCAAAGTCTCTATCATTACCCTGCTATTCAGAGTGGCTGCACAACCATGTAACTGCCCCTTTGTTGGTCTGGCTTCCCTGCTGGCTTGCACAGTTGTCTCTCTGTTTTCCAGATGGCACCTCTGTCCACTTGCAAACCATGCCCTGCTCCTGGCTTTACAGAGTTGGAACTGGAAGGAAACATTTCACATTTCAATGAGGAAAAATTTTGACTAGCCTGGATTTTAATCTAGGATATGTAGATGTAAGCTTGTGACTGATGGGCCCAACTTTTTTTAACTCAATAACAGAGGGGAAAATAAATCTTAGTGGAGCAGACACTAAGAATAATTACCTGTTCTCCTCCACACATAAAGTGTTCATAATTAAATACATCCAGCTTTGTGTATCTGAAGCAGCAGAAATGCCAATGAATTCCTTCAGAAACATTCAAGAAAATGTCAGCCTTTACATTTTCAGCTAATTCTAGGTAGATTGTTAACATTCAAAAGGTAAGACATACCTAAACATAACTGCTCATCCAGAAGAAGGCAAGAAATAAAGGAATGTTTAATTATTGCACATAAACAAATAAAACTGGGAAATAAATCATCATATTCTTTTTGTGGAAAAAAAATAAGACTTCATCAAACAAGTGGTACATGGTTTAAACAGAGACAACATCTGTAATTCAGACAAAAATGTATAACCATTAGAGCAGAGAAGCTCTTTTAATAGAATGACAAACATAATGAATGAAGTTAGAAGACAGGAGAATCACACTACTGATATTAACTGTTAGAGTTTTCTGAGGGCCGACAAGATTTCAGGGATGAAAAGGGTGAAATAATCTCACCATGGAGCTACCATCATTGTTCAGACATGGTTTACAGCACTCAAGCCTCAACAACCCTTGAGTGGAAACTGCCCCCTCACCCCACTGGAGACTGTGACCTCCAAAGCTCTTCTCTTCCCACACCCCACACAAGACTTTTACACAAGAATAAACCAATGCCATGTCTTTCCTGAGGCTGTTATTATAACCTTGTATTAAATTTGGGGGTTGCTCTTCAAACATTCTAGCTGAGATTAAATATTATCACCTCATTTGTAGCCCAAACATCTCTGAGAGCACTTTTGGTATTTAAAGCAGAAACTGGCCAACATTTAATTAGTGCCTGGCACAGTCCACAGCCTGCAGTGCCTTCCCCAGGGAAGTGACTGCAGTTTGGCAGCCTGTGCTTCTGCTGCCTTCTGTGACATTGACCTAGCCCTGCAGAACAAACATGGTTCAATCCTGCAATGTCCTGAGGTGCTTGGCACCTGCAGTTCCACTGCTGCCATTCAGTAACGTGCAGGATCACACTCAGTACACACTGGGGTTTTTTTAGCAAAGAAGCAGACAGGGATAATTAACAGGATAAAACTAAAGGCACAGACTTACCTGTCTATGAGCTAAGCCATAAAATAACTTTGTTTTGCTACACCCTTGTGAACCTTCAGCTAATTCCCTGGTTTGTTTGATCTGACTTGAAATGCAAAGACTGCAAAACCAGCATTCAGTTGTTCTATTTGTTGTCATTTCATATTAAAGCTGCCAGTAAACCAGCCTGCTGCCCAAGTGCAATTCTGGTTCCTCTAGCTCAGAAAAATTACTGCAAAACTAAGTGTGTTATTTAGCACTTGCTCCTTTGCTTAACTTGAGAGCATGAACAGTAAGACTGTGTGCTCAAAGTCATGTTCAAAATGGTTTGGCTACATCTTCAAAAAGAACAAATTTTCACTGAAGGAGGTCAGATTTTGGAAGGTTTGACCCCTACCCTTGAGCACTCAGCAGCAATGCTGTGACACCAACCCAATGTTTGCAGATAAAGCACCAAAATGTCTCTTGATGTCCAAGTCTCTCTCTTTGTGGTTAAAACCCAGTTCTTCTCCCTGCAGAGCAATCTACAAAACAGCTTGAACTGCCTCTGCTCACCAGGATATCCCAGAACTCAAGACAAAGGAAGATCACTTCCAATGGTCCTGGACACAAGTTTCATATCTCACTGGGGCCTGGCAACTTCTAGGTTAGGATGACAATGGCCACCCAAGTACCTCTGAAAGCAGCACACCAGTGACCTCAACAGAGGTAGTGATCTCTGCTAAAAGCCATCAAGAACATCAACCTGCACCACAGCCAGACCCAGCAAGGTACAACACATTTCACTGCCATCCCTTCCTGGAGAAGAAACTGCATCTCCATTAAGAACTTCTCCTTCTCTGCACTTCAAATCCCCTTTTGCTGCAGAGAGTTTCAGCCAATGTTGCTACTAATTACTTCATTGTAAAATCCAAATATTTATATTTAATCAGCACAACAAAAATAAACCTCATTTTCCTGCTCTTTTCAGGAACCTTAAAGAGATACCCTCTAGAATGTTTATAATTGAAGAAAAAAATGGACTGCAAATTTCTAAAAATCAGGCTCTTCAGGCACTGTAGGTTATAAATGTCAGTGTCTGTGAGAAGAAAACATTCCATTTTGGTGTGTGATCCACACCACCCAGAGCTCTGATGAAAGTATAGAATCATAACCTCTTCAGTGAGCTCTTAGAGGTTGTTCCTTGAGTGCAGTTCCTCCTGTGCTGGCCTTAGAGATGCCAGTAAGCAGTACCACACATCATCATGAATTACACAGCAGCTATTATTAGGCCACTGATATTGCCACGCATTGTCACACTTTGGCACTGCTTCTGACTGCTTTCTGCTGCTGAGAGCTGAGTGAGTCTAAGGGAAGAACAGTGCAACATCCTTCTCCTTCCACCACCTCAGCAGCAGTTTTGGAAAGGGCTTCTGGCTTTGTGGCCACTGACCATCAGCAAGCTTTTCCCTTTGGGAAAGCACAGCTGACAAAAGCTTTTCTTCTCTCAGCCACAGAGGGTTTAGGAGCAATGCCAAGGAAGCAACACTCAGAAGAGTCTGTGGACAAGAATGAAGTGGGAGATAGGAGGAAGGAGCAGTGAAGGGGTAATGTATGAAATATAGAATCATAGAATCATAGA
>NW_008583469.1:31223-38906 GCF_000691845.1 Merops nubicus | reverse complement strand
GCCGCTGCGTGCTCCGTGCCGCTCGGCGCGGAGACCACCCGCAAACGGCTCACGGGCGTCCCTGATGCGCTCTGGGCTTTTTTTTGCCGCCTTGGAAACTCCTACTTTAAGTGTATGCGCTATAAAAGGCAAAGCACTTACTCGGTGTGATCTTATCCTAAAAAAAACACTCCAACCCTAAACCTCCTAGGCGTTCGATAGTGATTCTTGTGCTGGTGAGGGCTGACAGTTTATCAGCGCAGGACTCGAGAAGGGACAGACGTGTGTTTTCTAGACAAAGTTTGAAGTTGCAGTTTGTTCCGTTTGTTAAATAGCCTCGAGTGTGAGTTGCTGTTTGCTTATGGGAAGGCAAAGGTGGCTGAAAATTGGCTTGAGTCTCTCAGCTTTTTGAAAGCAGTTGTGCATAGTATGTCTCTCCAAGATCTGAATGTTTGCAGCATGCACATTTCAGTCTGAGAAGTGCGGAGGACTAACATGTTTGAAATGTTTTAGTTGTGTCCCTACTTTAATAATGAGTTGAACCAAAAGAATAGCAAGCAATTGTGAGGCAGATGTGTCTTGTTTGATATAGAAAGTGTGTGGTGTTGCATACTCTACTTCATTACGGAGTACCTGGTAATACTTACCTTGCACTTCTGTTAAGTTTTCTTACTGGTACTCTGGATTTATTTTTGAACATCGGGTGTTCCTTGCTTGCTTTGAATCTTAAAAAATTCTCAAGTTGTTCGTGGCAATTGATATCCCTTGCCAGCAAACTTTACCATAAAATGCAATTTTTTAACATCAAGTTAAAATATTGTGTGTCGTTAACTTTTGTGTTAACGCACTGATGTCCTGAGGCTTGTTGGTGCTGTGCAGATGACTAATGTACCTGATGTGTTTGTCAGATTTTGGCCTGTAGTACTTGCTGTTGCTGGAGTAACTTGCCGCTTTCAGGTTTTGCAGTTTACTACAGGGTCACTACAATTCTTGGTTCCCAAGACTCAATGAATGACACAGGATGTAGTGTTGGGAATACTTGAGCTTCTTGTTGACTTCAGCTGAATCTTTTGTTTTTCTGAAGATGATTTGGTCTGCAGCAATGAACTGATGTAATAGGTATATTGGCTGTGAGAGTGTGAAGCCTGAGTGTATGAAATACTTTTCCTTGAAAGGAAGACTTCAGAATATTGCTTCGCCTCTCTGAACTTAGTCCATATTGCTGGGTTGTGTAACTGTTTCCCCCTTGCTTCCTCTCAAAAGAAACCTGATCGGATAAAGTAGCATTTATTAAAAAAATGCAGAAGCAGAATTGGTTTCTTTCTGTAGCTTACTAATGCCAGCTCTTTCATTGTGGACTGGTTTGGAAGCCTCTGGCTTTCTTTTCTTGCCTGCTAGATAAAAGAGAAGACTGAATTTTTTTTCTGTGTTACTGCACAAAGAACAAAAAGAAGTGATGTAATCTGAGGTGATACTTAGAAGGAAGATGCCCTGATCTGGTGGAATACAGCTTTGACTACTTAGGAAAAGTATAGAATTAAAGTTATCGTTCCTATCTAGAGCTGTGTCTTCAGTGCATCATTCTGAAGTGCAAAGGTGCCTTGTGAAATTGCAGCTCCACAGGAGAAGGAATACTTGTGCAGACAGGTTATCTAATTGCAAGCTTTCAGTTGGCTTCACAGGTGACAGCCAAGATGGAACTGTGGGCAACTAAGACAGTAATGTAGCTGCTAGCTCTTTGTGTCACTTGTCATGTGCTCGGGGCTCTTAGTGTAGCAGCAATATCGGAAAGTGTATGTGAGGATCAGGACTGAGCGGCAGAGAAGTTTTTCAGTGATACTTGGTTACTCACAGCAGCACCATTCTCCAGCTCTCGAGCTGAGACTCTGCACTTTGAAAGGTATAATATTTAATTTAAGTATGGCATCTGTAAGTAACTGCTGGTAGCAGTATGTGAAGTACTGAGACACATTGTTATGTAAGCCCTGGGAGATGTGCTATGTGAGGAAATGGGCTTAGAAATGAGAAAATGGCTATGAGAAAGGAGCCACGTGCAGCAACTTGAAGTTTATTTTGTTGATGTTACTGAGATGGAGTTAACACAATATGCTGTATCCAAGATAGGACAGAGGTTGTTATAGGTGAGAGCCTTAAGTTTAGACTATGAGATGAGTTAAAAGGGAGTCTTTCTTCTAGGTATCTTGACTGCAGACCTCGATATGAGAACCTTTCCTTCAGTTTGCAGTTCAGAATGCGTTTCTGTGCCTTCTGTCAGAAATGGATGTGCTGCATTTTAAGGCTTGCTTGAGGCCACCTTAAGTTTTGTGTGGTGTTTTTTTTTTTTTTTAAATGTAAGGTTTGCACACCCAAGAAGACCTACAGTAGCGATGCTTCCTTGTTAAGTAAGACATTGTCCAAGTCATAGTTGAGTTAATGGACTAACCAAATCTTTACAAGTTGCTTTCTTTCCCATGGTCAGTGCCAAAGACTTGATATTCATCATCTTGTGTTATTTCCCAATATATGGCCATTAGATTCTGCTGCGATTGAAGATACTATTGGAAGATAGCTTTTGCAGAACAATGCTCAAATAGTTTTGGAGAAATTTGAAATTTCTTAACTGAGATAAGGTATGTGTTGCCTATGCAAAAATCCCGCATGTAGGGGTAAGCAGCAGAAGCATTTTTGCACAAACCTAACCTTTGACTGGAGATAAGAATTTCAGGGAGAAGCTTCAGATTAATATCACAAGATAAAGGACTGATTTAGGAGATTATTCAACTGAATATCCTAATGTTTTTGTTGGCTGATATTTGAAGTGGATTTCTGCCTCTTATGGGAGAGTTGGGATTTGGTTTGGTATGTCTTCTAGCTAAAGATCTTATGCTGTAAGACAACAGAACTGGTTGGAGGATGAAATAGTCAAGCCAAATAGGCAGAGAATACTTTGGAGCTTGCTAAATATACTATTAGTTTAGTGGGCAGTGAAATAAAATTCTGAATTCTACCTAGTCAAACTTCACTGGGAAGAAATGAACCATATGGTGATTTTCTTGCTTTTAAATAAAACATTAATCAAATTTTTAACCTACTTTTTTAGAAGAGGGATTTCTGTCTAAGATGGCTAATGATGATGAAGAAAACTTAAACCTATCACACATTATATAAAAACTTCATAGAGGAGAAAAATCTTGATCTCACAGTAGCAAGTTTACAAGCATTTCTGCTCAGAGTATTGTTATATTACTGACACAGAGAGAGTGAATTCTACTCTAAAGCTTTAAACTCCCTTCACTTACTGCCTTGTATTGGTTCTGGCTTTCTGTCAGTACAGGCATAGCTCACTGCTGTCACTTCTTTCCACTGTTTCAACCAGAACTGCTTCAGAGCATTGTTGCTGCTTTCCGCCAAATACCACAGTAACGCAGGCCAGGCTCCTGAGTCTGACAGATAGGGAAGTAATTCTGTGCATGAGAATTCAAGTAATAGAGGGGAACACAAAGGGCCTTCAGAAGCATGCATAGTTAAAATACTGGAGTGGGATCATAAACCTGGGGAGATGTTGGCTTTTCAGAAGATAGGATGTTGAACCAGGTCAGTGCTCTGAAAGATCTGACTTTCTTTACCTGAGACCAAACACCTGATCATTACTCTGTTTTTCTGCCCTTCCTTTTGGCTGGGCTTGAGCTATCTGAGGAGAATGATATTGATGTGAAATGCTCATAATGAAAAGTTTAAGATGCTGAGGTCACAACTGGAATGGTAGAGATCTCTTCTGAAAGGCCAGTACTTATCTGATCATGCAGCTCCCACCTCTCCATCCTTCATGCTAAAGGTGCTGTCCTTTTGTATTTGAACCTGTACATTTCATAGATGGTTGCATGCATCCAAAATGTTACTTTTAAAGGTAAAAATTTTCTTTCTAATTATCTATTAATTTATCTATTAATTTAGTTATTAACTAAGTTAACTATCACATATCTCAAGAATGTGTCCTGGGTGGATGCTGTGATGCCCTTATTTACCTACTGAGATTTGGAGGCTTACGAAACTCTCCTGATATCTTTCTGCATCTTGGCCACTGACCACACCTAGCAGGTCAGCCTAATAATCAAGAAGGGTCTGTTAGCTTATAAATATCCTCTCTCATAGTCATGACTATCAGATGTTTCCTTAAAGTGGAGTTAGTATTTTGAAAAGTAAATGCAGTCTAGAGTAAGAATAAGATTAGAGTAAGATGAAGCTGAACTGGAGCTTGTACTTGATGACAATGATGCCCTATAGCACTGGGGCACACAGGCATTCATGTCAGAGGCTTCTGTTGCTTCCTCAAGTTGCAAGGTCAGTCTCCTTAAACTACCACCAGCTGAAGCCCACCCCATCTAGGCCACACAGATGATTCTCAAAACAGGTGAAACTATATTAGTACTTAGGCAATCATATAAAGTTTAAACCAGTCAAACAAAAAAAAAATGACAACAAAGCAAGCAAAATAAAAAAACCTTAACTGTGGACGAGTAGCATTTAGTGTAGCTGCAGCAGCTCTCCTATCTCATCCTGGTGGCCGAAGACCTTGTAAACATCTGAATCAATTGGCATGTTCTGGTTGCATATGCGTGCACCTCTGAAGTAAGAAGTTGTCTGGTGCTGTAGGGCTGTGCAAAATACTGAGCATTTTCCTTGGACAGGTTGCAAAACCTGCAAAACACCAGCTTTGAAGTCTTCTATATAAATGAATTTGTGAGAAATGTAGTCTGCCTCCAAATCCTTGTCGTGGTTGCAGAAGTCAAATATGTGGCATAACACTTAGAAGTGGAGAAATTGTCTGGCTGTTGTGGAGAGTGGACAGTAAGACAGCTTCCTTATCCCTGAGTTTTCTTCTGGCATAGCTGACTTGCCTGTAAACCAGGCTACACAAGAGAGGAGTGGGCTGCTGAGGATCCCTTAGTGTTTCTCCTTTTTCAGAGGAAAAATTAACTTGGAATGTTTATGAATGTATATGTTTTGGAAAGGTATGAAGAAGAAAGGAGAAAGGTAAGCCTTTTCCCTGCAGAACTTTCTGCACAGCACACAAGATGGCTTTCAAGAGCCAAGCTGCCTGAATTTTTTTCTTGGTGTTTGTAACTGATTGTGGGATATGCACAGATCTGTGCCTCCGCATCTGCAGTTTATTATATTGTAATATCTTTAAGCTGAAAGATATGGGTTGTTACAGCAGCTCATCTGAACTCTACAGACCTCAAAAACATAATGAACAAGTGAATGAGAATATGAGAAGAGCCCAGGTGACCTGATGGGGGAGTAAGTCTTTCCCTTACAGGTTTCTGGGTCTAATGGATATGTAGTAGAAACTTGTGGATGGTGTTAGGAGAGAATGTTTTCAATGTAAAAATTTCCTTCTTTTTTGAAATAGAAATAGTGTATCTACAATTTCTTCAGGGATTATTTACCATATTGTGTCAACCGTGGCCATATGCTTTGAGAGGGTGGATAAAACTCAATAGGGTGTGTGCTTGGGAGCGACAGGGAGAAGAGTGATTAGTGATTAATCAGACAGACAACAACTTTGTAATAACAAAAGCACATAATAAACTTTTCTTTATTTCATCTGTTAGGAATTCTTTACATAAGTGATAAATCAGCCTCTGACTTGCATGGAATAATCTTTCTGTTATTATATTTGGAGGCTTAATTTATACCAGTCTCTTCCATCAGCTTTAAAAGAGATCTTTTGTTCTCTCTTCCTTTAAATGTTCATAGAGATGGTGAATGTCTCCATTACTAATTACATGCAGCTTGCTTTTTGGGTATAAAACCTGAGAATATTATTGTGAATGGATAACTTTTAAGTGCAGTTGCACTAAAAAAACTACATATGCCAACAATATGGTGTATACCACTCCTTGCTATGGAGAAGTTAACATATGCTTTCTACTACATAAGTGAATTACACTAGTGAGGGAGTTGTTAAATCCATATTAAGGGTCAACGTTTCATTTGTTCCTGACATCTTGTAACATTAGCATTGTGTAATTTTACTTTGTGCTTTGAAACAAGTTATTTTTCTCCACCTGGTGGTATTTGACTGTAGATAGGGAATCCCTTTTGTAGGGTTTAATAAAGCAATGAAACAAAACATGGTTCAGCATGTTTTACACGTAGAAATGTGTAGCTTTAGAATGTAAGTGAGGTAATGTACAGGTGTCTTCCCTTTACCAATAGAGCTGAAATTTGTCTTGATGAAGCAAGTCTTTGAGACCACTGGGGAGAATGGAACCAAGCAGTGGGCTTAAAGATCTGTTAGCAAGCATACGGCGTTAATTTACTATTTACTGGAAATTATGCCCCAAACAGTTATCCAGTTGTTGCAAATGCTAGAGTATGTTGTTTGTTCCAGATCTGCTAAAATTCTTAAATAAAAGCTAAATGGCATTTTTTTTTTTTACCAACTACTTTTTCCAGGGGAAAGTCCTAGTCAGTCCTTGCTGTGAATACTGCTTAATTTTGGTAGTGGCTTCTTGTGTAGCTAAGACTAGCTTTTTATCTCTACTTCTCTGTTGTACAGCTTGTACGTGGTGTTCCTAAGCTCTTGTTTCTGACCACATTGTTTTACTAAGTCTTACTGGCTTTATTTTTTCACCTCAAATATGAAGACAAAGTATTTACTGTTAGTAGTATCAATCTTCTGCTGCCATTTCTCACTCGAGAAGCAAGTCAAACTGACAAGCTAGGCCTTAAGAAACTTTGCAGTGTGGTTTTTTTCCTTTAGTGACACAAATTCCATTGGATCACTTGCTCAGCCAAATTGCTCCTCAGCATTTTTTTTGATACAGAACATGCCTTTGTGGCTGTGGTTCTGAATTCCTGCAAAATGATAACTTTCCTGGTGTTAATCTTTAAACACAGCAATAGGGCCTCTTACTAAAGAGCATTGTTATCTAATTTGAACAGTAAAGTATCTTTTTATAACTGTTATAAGTACATCCCCTAATTTGTTACTCTTAATGGTCATAAAAATTAAGAAAGAAATTATACAACAGGCAGGGGAGAATTAAACCTAAATATCCTGTAACTGGACTCAAAAGAAACAACTTGTGTTGATGCATGGAAATACATGGCAGATAAGTGGTTATTGCAACTATTGCATTTCAGAAGACACACTGCAGGTACAAGATGCCTTGCTGCATGGAGAGGTGAAATGGTGAAACAAAGGTTGGATCTTCTTTTCAGTTAAAATATTTTACCAGTAAGTATCTCCTTAAAAGAGGAACTTAGCGTTCTGACAGTGTAAAACTGAATTGGAGAGGGGAAGCACTGTGTATAATATTTAGGAGTAGGTCTGGCTTGTCCTGTAGTAATTTCAGCCCCTAGTGTATCTGTAGCAATAAGAAAAATCAGTAGAGGACAAATCATTCTGTTGTGTAATCTTGACTAATAATTCAAGCTTATTGAAGTAGACTTGTTCTTTCCTCTATCCTGAGACTAGAAGCAAGGTTTTCTGTGAAAATAACTCGCATTAGAACAAATGTTACACTCAAGTAAATAATGTTCTGATGCTTCAGAAGAATTATTTACATTATGAATAATGGCCAGTGGTAACAGTACTGGCTGGTGGAAGAGGAAAGAAGAGAAAGCACTCTCCTAACTCTTAAAGGCTTTCTGTGACTACTGAAACTGTCAGGTCATATTGACTCTTAGCTGATG
>NW_008583469.1:0-31210 GCF_000691845.1 Merops nubicus | reverse complement strand
CTTTCCCTTACTGAGAGAACATGTGTTGGAAGATTTTACCAGTGCCATGACTTCATGGGTAGAGTAGGATACTGATGATTCATGTCAGAATTCTCCAGTAAAGAGTGGAGAAGAGAAACAAGCTGTTCCTGTAGGAAACTTGTGTGTCTTGTTGCTCTTGGCTTAAAATCCGTATGAAGAGATCTCTTGTAATGAAATGGCAAAGCATTTTCCATCAGTGGTTACACCCACAGAACAGCAAATGTAAACTCAGCTTCCTTCACCAAGGATAAGTTTTCCTTGTGCCAAACTTGGAGTGCATCTTGGAGACCTGGAGTTGCTGGAGGCAGATATTGTCCATCCAGGCTGCAGTCAAGGTGTTGAGTTCCTCAGCCTCTTCTGTGTTGGGACTAAGGCCCCCACCTGTTAAGCAGTGGGCCCGTGTTTTCCCTATTCTATATTTTGCTGCTGCTGTGCTTATGTAAGCATTTTTGTTGTACCAGATTCAACTCTAAATATACCTTGTGATGGACCCTATCTTTGCATGCTCAGGTAGTGTCCGTTTCTCCTGAGTAGCACTGATGTCTCTAACCCTTGAACTGAGGAGCACTCTGGCCTGTACTGGACGAGTCACAAGTGTCACCTTAGCTAAGTCACTGTGTGATGGCAAACAGTAATGACTGTTCTCTTATGCCTCTTTTCCTTAATTCTTATTGAATAGTTGCTATATAGTGCAAGGAGCAGGTGCATCAAAGTGCTTATTAAAGACTGAGCCAGGAAAGTCCATATCAATTTCTCTTCTCATTCTATAGAATGACTAGTCTGAGAGACTCATTCTAGTCTTTCACTCATTTTATGGGTATCAGCTCTTCAGTTGCATAACATTCTGAAGAGTCCTTCTGTCAAGCAAGGAAGCTATTCAAAGCTGTCATCTGGAACTTGCGTTATCCTAACTTAGTTGCTTCCTCTGCTGTCTTCAAACTCTGAGCTTGGAAGAGGTTACATATTGCAACTGTTTTTTGAGGAGGGAAGTATTAATAAAACTTTTTCTGTGCAGGCCTTGTTCTGTTTGCCTGCACAAATACTTCCACAGAAGGAGCAGAAACAGACTTCAGCAAGACTGATAGTCTGTACATGTGCCAGCCAGATAACTTGTAAGTTCTGTAAGAGTATTTGGGTGCATTTAGTTCCCAGTGATCACAAAATCAGTTAGATTTTGAACAAATAGACTTCTCCCAGATGAGTAAAATACCTGTGCAAAGGCAACACATGGTTCAACTGATAATCTCAAAATAGGATATAGTAGTATATAACTGAAACAATTAGTGCAAAGGTTTAGCTGTGTGCAAGCTGGCATGTTCAACTCATATTTAAACTCTGTGGAAACCTTGTCAGTTGCTAACATACATCCATGTAGTCATCTAAACTTAGGAGAGGTTTTTAATACTGAAGTGTGATGTACTGAAAGTTTGAGTTACTGCTATTATAGTGTGGCTTCAGGCAGCTGGAAGTTACTGTGGAGGTTACTTGCTTTGTGTCTATTTGCTTTTAAAACTTTTTTGTTGTAGCTTTGCTCAAGATGAATATCAAAAGATGTTCCCCATTTCAGCCTCTGAATGTGTATACAGGTGTCTAAATAATCCTTCTTTCAAAGTCTTTCAAAGCTGATTTGGTTATGAGCAGGCCACAAAACCCATTCATTGGTTCCATTGAAATGGAACTTATTCTCAAATGTAAAAACATTTTCTTGTATTATCGCAAAACTCTTCGAGGTTATTCGCTGAGAGAACAAGTTAGGAAACTGACTAGTATTTGGACTACACTAAAAATCAATTTCACAAGCCTAGCTGTCTTTGCAGTTTTTACAGCATAATAGTTGTGCTGAGTAACAGAGATAAACAAATGGACTATCTCTAGAACTCTAATCTAGTAGCAAAAAGGTCACTTTTATTTAGCTTGCTCTGATATAATGACAAAAAATTGGATTGTCAAGGGCTAGCAACTGCCAACTAACTTGACCACTGACTTAACTGTAGCAACTGAAGAAGTGCTACTTGATTCTTTGGAACACTTAGACAAAGTTCAGTTTTTCTCAGAAAATCAAGGGGTGGGGAGTGGGCACCCCAATAAATTTTTGGGTAGATTTCAGCTTGACTTCAGTCTTTCTATGAAGTAAAGGAAAGAGCATGGCATGTGTTTAGTTTCTTTTGACTTACTGCTATAGAACCTGCATTCCTTAGCTCTCTGACTAGACTCCAGTGGTACCTGAACTGTCTGACTAGTAGAGCCCACACCCCCATGCAGCTGGAATTAATGAGTTTTCTGTTGATAGAGGTTTTTTTCTTTTCCAAGCTTGACCTCAGTGATTATTGTAGTTCAAAGCTATGGAATATAAAGTGTTTATTTCTCAAATGCAAGCTAATTTCTGGCGTAAGTTTTGCTCTGACAATTTTTTTTTTTTGAAGAAGGTGGGGAGAAGGGGCGTTTGGAATCTTTGACCTGCTCTTCAGTTACTTAGGGTAGGTGAAATGCCAAGACTTTTTGACCCTGTAGCAGTTAACTGTTACAAAGAGTTGTTGCTTTGCCTTTTATTGTCTTGCATACTTTCTTACAAAGAGCAAACTTTCCTGCACATGGCTTATTAGTTTTAAATATTTTGGAGATGCTGATAACTAGTGTTATTGTGTGGGAGTGCTTTAATAGGGTGAACATAAAGTAGTATCATGTAATGTGTATTAATGTTAGTCCAAAACATACTGCTGGAGTAGGCTGGCTCCAGCACTGTTTGGAGTGGAAACAGGTTTTAATGGCTGCATGTGGACTGTAGAAGTAGGTAAGAGTAGATTCTACTCTACATGGCAGGGAAGACAAGTGTTCTGAGTGAGAAATTAGGTCTGTAGCATTAATTAAATGATAAAAATTCTCAAAGGAATCACTGAAAACTAGGAAATAGATAATGCCATTGTTATGTATTGTCACTCTGTAGTAGAAGATTCTGTTAGTAACATGTGCTGCTATGCCATAGTTGATCAGCCTTGACCACAATAAATGCTTAATTTCTTCAAAGAAAAATTTTTTTCACTGGGATTCAAGAAGTAAATAGCAAATGCTACTGAAAGTAATTTTTGAAGTTGTTTTGGATGTGAAAAGGAGTTTGTTACTTGATTACACTGCAAGCTGAAGTTTTCTTAAAAACCTGATTTTAACAGCTGGGCAAGTCTTCATCTAACTCAGAACTAATACTGGATCAGATGTTTCTGTAAGGTGGTTTTTTTTTTAATATCCTCTATCAGTTACTTCTGCTTAGTGACTGCTTTGTAATAGTTGGCAAATTAGTTGTGATGGCTCTGCACGTAAGTAGGTTGGCTTCTGCATGCTGAATTCTTCGTGGAGCTGCTCATGAGCACTGAAGACAAAATCAAACTGGAATATGATCACATAATATCAAGTTTCTGACACTGAAGTGTTTAATGGTGCTGTAAATGAGCAGTGTCGCTTGGAAAACAGCACACCATTTCTAGTCCTTATTCTATTTAATATAACTTGATACTATTGTAGTCAATTAAAAACTTAACATTAACATGTGAGCAATAACTTACACCATTAACTCACTGTACCCTTGAATTAACTGTCTTTCAGAAGAGTCTCATTTTACTGGACTAACATTGTCCCATATGCTACAGAAGGTGGACAATCACTATATATACCATGTTAGTAAATGTTTCTTCACAAGCAAGATATGTACTGTGTTAGGGCTCATGCTGAAAGATGAATGCTGCAAGTTTCTGTTGCTTCAGCTCTTTATCAGTGAGCACATGAGAAGGTTTTTATCAATAGAGTAATACTTTACACTGAGTTTTTAACATTATATTAAGGGTAATTTTGGTTGACTATGCTTCCATTGAAGGAAACAGGATTAAATGAAGTCAATGAGGGACAGAACTTTGTCTAGTTCCTGCATTTCCAGGTTAACTTTAGAGATGCCACCTTCATCTACTTATGTATTCCTTCTCTGTCTTAGTACATTGCTTAGTACCTAAACCCATTTAGGTTTGTAACCCATCAAGGTAATAGAAATACATACTTGCTTGACAAGTCTGCAGATAAATAAGCCAGGCAGATGAGAACAAGTTCATGATTTGACATGGTGTCATGGGAAGAAGTGTGTGGAATTGTGGTAGGAATTACAGAATTACTTAGAATGAAGTGTGGTTTCATGACAGTGGCTTTGGCCCAGTAGCTAGAACCTGCTAAAAGGCAGTGTTATATACATGGTGGATTAGTGAGTGTTCTTCTGTCTACTGATAAATGATGGCCTCTCATACTAATAGTGAGTATCTGATTTGTTGTCTTGAAATCAATGGTGGTTGCTCTTCTTCCTCCTCCTATTAGAGGTATTCAGAACTGCCTTTTCTTTCTCATGCCTATAAATTTTGTCTTTCTGCAGGAAACTTGCTGTCTTTAACTTAGAAAAAATTCTGTTACTCTGGAACAACTGTTGCTCTAGGAGAGAGCTCATAAACGAGGCAATGCTGCCCTTCCGTTCTGTGGAAGAGGGGAAAAAATCATCATTGAACAGTCTGATATTCCAAAGTCAGTACAAGTTTTCACATAACAAATAGAAGATTCTAAAATTCAGTTCCTGGTAGCCAACCTACAGTTTTGGTTGTGGTGTGTTAAAGTGCTTCATGTAGTTAACAATCCTTGTCAAATCAGCGATGTTTTCAAAAAGCAAAATAGGTTATAAGAAGTAGTGATAGTTTTTGTAGTAAATTAAATGTCCACTAAAAAAGCCTTAATTTCACTTTTGACATCTACCATGCACCTGAGTTAGCTGAACACCTTAGGAACTTCAGAGGAAGAAACATCTCTACCAGTCTGCGTGTGAACCTTACTCAAGAAGTTACAGAGAATACATATTTTGTCTTTTTCAGCTTCTTGAATATTTTCAGTGCCAACACATGGATAAGTGAAATAACAATTTGTTAGTGTTACAGAGAACACCTTCAGCTTAGTTGGTCCTTCTGATGAAGGAAAAAACTAGCTTGGGAGAAAGTCTGTTACCAATTTGAAGGTATAGCTTTGGTTTAGAGACTGTCTGGGTGGTACAATATCTGTATTTGAAAAGCACATTCTCATAGGACACTCTGCTGTATCTGGAAAGGAACCTTTCTTCTGCTTTATGTTCTATGAACTTGCTATGATGAGGGCTTTGTATTAGTACTTCATTACCAACAGAGCCAAAACCCCTTAATTTTAAGTAAACTTCCTAAATATTTCTACTTAACACTTGCATCCTGTCCACCCAGCCCCATCTCAGTTACTGGGGCAAAGGGGAGATCCTAAACAACCAAAATTCTCTCCAATATGCAGCTATTAGTAGATTGTCAAAGATGTTGCAAACCTACCAGCAGCATCAGTGTTTGATTGCCTGCTTTTCAGGCAAGCATCTCAATGAGAGAATTTAGCTGTTTGGTATCATGTGTTAAGTAGTACTGTGCTAATCTGTGTACACATCTGCAGCAGGATTTATGTTGAGGTGCTCTGAAACTTAGTGATTTACAGATCTGAGTACACAGAAATGAACTGGAAGAGCTTTTGGCGCTTGTTTATGGTTTATATGAGGCACTTTATTTAGACTTCCTTGTCAAGTAAAAGTCACTAGTTGTAGCTGTGAATCTCATTTGTAGTGGACAATTGCTGTCCACTACAAATTTTTCTAGGTGATTTTTGTGTATGCTTAAAGGTCAGAGCTGACAGGTTGACTGAAGCAGAGCTAGAATGTCCTAACATAGTTTTAACTTGAACGTACTGATTTAGAAGAGTTTTTTTTCATAAAAGAACTAATTTCCAAATTATAATAGTTCTGTAAAGTCTCACATAATCAGTATGTGCTTTTGTTTCCTTTATGTTAAGTTGTGTATCCTGTAATTAGCTAAACCATCCAAGCCTCTGCTCTGTACTGTTAACAGAATTAGTAGAGGTTAGGAGCATGGATAAAGTCTTTTGGTACCCGAAAGATATAACTTTCTGTTTTCCATATGGTTCTCATTTCATAGTTCTGTATTTTCCTTGGACAGCAGGATTTCCTTAGCCTCAAGCCAATTGAATTTGTCTTAATCACCAGTGTAGACAGGTAGGTCAGTTTGCTGCTATTAGTGACCAGATGGCTGGAATGTTTTAATTTACTTGACTTACTGCCAGATGACTTGGAAATTGTACCTTGCTATGCCTGGAAGTCAGTCTCCAGGGTAATCATGAGAAAACCAGAGTGAGTATACAGCTTTCATATTAACTGAAAGGCAAAGTGGATAGTCTCTGATTCAGCAGTCTCTGTAGGTTCATGCCTGGCTTGAAGGAGGAGTGGTCTTGTTCACTGATGTCACTGGCAGTATCTGTGCATTGTTCAGTTTGCATAAACTAGAAGCAGGAAGACAATTCAGCTCTGTATTTTCTTGGATTTATTTTTCAGTTTGTAATTGCATTGGTCTATTCCCCTGCAGAGAAGGAGGAAAACCTAAAGCTTCTTAAAACAGTGTAAAACTCATTAATTGCAAGTGACATCAGTCACACTTAATTCAAGGCAAGATGAGAGTGGGAAGATGAAGAAATTGGTCATTTGCTTTGTTAAATACTTCCAAGAGAGCCTTTGAAGGAAGAACAAAGTTTTGTGTTTAAAGAACTTGTACCTTGTTATAACTGATTCTTCACTCTTATTGAATTAGAATTAGATTTTTTTTTCTAAAGGATTCAACATTCCAAATCAAACAAAAGAGACAAGCAGAAAGAGCTATCATTATTGAAAGCTGTTTATGTCATTTGATAATTTTTGAGTGACTTCTGAAATTTAGGTGGGACCAAGGAATTTTGTGATGTGCCCCAAAACTATCTGACTTGCATCTGGAAAATTTTATGCTTTGCTGGTCTGCTAAGATGTATGCATTTCTGTTCTGCTAAAACTTACCACATGGTTTATGGTAGCTAAAGGTTAGGGCATGATAAGACAACATTCACTCCAACAGCTGCATTTCTAAAACAGGTAAGAAAAATAGCTTGAAATACCAATAACTAAATCTACTTGATACTGTAAATAAGCAGAACACTAGTTGCAATCAAAATACTGTGATAACAATGGAACTAAAAGTTAAGTACTGTTTTGCTTCTCTTCTGCTGCCAGAGCTCCTTCCCAAAAGCCTTCTGTGTAATTTGGCTCAAATTGCTTATTTCACAAAGGGAAAACTGAACAATTGTCAAGTAGCTTTTGAGCCCTTGCCACTTCTGAGTCCACCGAGACAAACTGTCTCTGAACTCATTCTGAGATAAAGGATCTGCTTTCTAGGCCTTCAATGGACAAGCCTTGTGGGGAGATGTGCATCCTATACCTTTCATAGAGTTCAACTGGATACCATTACCTTCAGTCATTTTCCTTATATTGCCATTGTGTAAGACTCCTCAGTTTGTAACCTGAATTCAAAATACTTCAATGATTTAATTCTTTTTGCCCATGTGGTATTGTTTTAGTTTGGGCAGAAATGAAAATTACATGTGCAAGCAAAGTGTAGGTATAAATATGGTGTAATTTTGACATGTTCATTGCTCTGTTTGATAGTTCAGTCTTGAAATCTAGGCTGGAGTTCTGCTTTCTTGAAATGTGGGGTGGGGGAAAAGGACTGGCAACTCTGTCTTGAGATGAATTCCAGGCATGGCTATGCAATGTAGAAACTGCTGTCAGTGTAGAGCTGCTGCAAATGTTTAAGTTCATTTCTTCAGGCGTATTTTTGCATCATTAGTAAAGAAATTGAGGAAGATGTTGCAGAGAGCTTCACAGAACGGTAGTGATGTGTAACAGTTTTTTGATGTGGGATTTAATGTTCCCATTGTTGTGTCACTATTTGTCCTGGAAGCTTGCAAAACATGGAAGAATGCATAAACCAGCAATGGGATTTTAATGGGAGATGCCTTATGGTGAAGTTGCTTTTACAGTGTACAGACAGGATCACTTTGGTTGCTACTTTGATATGTTAAGCTACAGTAAGAGTTTTGCTTATTTCTTAGGAGAAACCAGGGGCTTTTTTAGTGTTACAGCCAGGTCTGTGTGTGTTTGCTGGATGATGATGTGGGAAAATTTTCAGGGCGGTTTGGTAAAATTACAGATGTTTTAATTAGCTTCTGGAACATTGAGACAACTTGTTCTTCTGAGATTGTCTTCCTTTTTGAACTGGGGAAATCCTATAAGCTGCAAGGAAAATTGAACTTGCAGCACTTTGCAAGTTGTAAAATTGGTATTGCCAGTATAAGTAATCAGAAGAATATGTTTAAAAAAAAAACCCCAAACAACAAATAAATACATCCCCAAACAAACTTTGGACTCTCATATTAAAATACTTGTTTTATTCTATATGATACACGCAGTTTCTTTTCAAACCTCTAGAAGCTAAGAAACTAGATATTACTTGGTGTTTGTGGTGTCTTTGTTTAAACAAACTCGTAGAGAGTTGGCAGAGAATTGAAACTACTTCCCCTTCTCATTGAACTGTTCTTTGCTATATCCAGCAGGCTAAGAAGACAGGAAAAGAACCTTGTGGGGTGCTTATGTGTTGTCTTACCTGCAGCAGAAGAAGACTTAAAAACCTGTGAATCTGGTTGTAAGGAAAAGCCTCAACCTGATCAGCAAGTTTTCCTCTTGCTTTTCCATGGAGAAAATACTTCCCAGCAGAAAGCTTAAAATCTGCTCATCAGTGGCACATAAGAGTGCATAAGACCTACAAGCAAGATGAAAAGCCAAAAGCAGCAGGAAATCTCCATCTCCTGGATGTTCCTGCTGCGTTCCTAGAAGGCTTTTCAGTGGCCACAATATACCCTTTGACTTGTGTGTCCTATTTCCATTTATAGATTATGTGCCTCTTGTTTCCTGTTGTTGAGTAGCAGGAAACAAGCAGGGAAGTAGCTCATTCTTTGTATCTGTTGAACAACTCTGTTTCTAATCTCCTGAAGAGTATGGAAATGAATGTGGGTAGAAGTAACTATGAAGTTGTGTTGGGAGGTTTTGTTTCAGAGCTTCCCTTAGTCTGTGCTGCTCTGAGCAGGTACAGTGTTCCAAAAGTTACTGTCTTCACTGTGCTAACCAGTACAGTTTCTTTGGAACCAAGAGTAACAGCCACTTAAGTATTACTGAAAAGCAGAAGCTTCTGTTCCATGGAGGCTCTTGCTTCCTAGTTAGGGAAATATTATCCTAGGAGGTAAGGATATCTGAAACCCCAGGAAGAATCCTGTTTTTTTCCACATGCATATTGTTGGACAGAAATAAAATACAAGTTACACATTACACAGATAATTGTTCTGTACTAGCATGAAGCTCAACGAGCTGGCTGTCTAAAACAGGGTATGTGTAAATACTGTGTCTGAAGGGGGGGTGGAGTGGGGTGCGTATCTCCATCCACTTTGTTTTGGAGTATGGTGAAAGCCAAGTTGAGTCAGTCTCTACTCTTTTGGACACATGACAGTGTAACACAATTTCTTACATGATGTAAAAATTCAGTCTGAACTGAAGAAACTGGATATCATAAAAAAAAAAAGGAAACAAAAACAAAATCACTGTAGCAGCAAAGCTTAAAAAGGAAGCCTCACAAAACTTTTTGGATTAGTGTGTTTTTAGTCATATGTGGTTTCATGTTTTGAGCCTTTGCCTATTAAATAGAATGCAGAGTATGTTCTTTACATGCCATCTCTATACCTTGGCTACAGATGTAGAGAGCAACTTTATCATGTATGTGTACATAAACAAGTGGGGGGAAGAAAAAGGCTGTGTTTCATGAATGCAATGGAAATAATCAGAAGAAGGCATAGGCATACTCTGGAGGGCTGTGTAAGCCTATCCCAAGGAACAGGGCATGAGATACATGTACAATTGTGCTGCTGAGGCATTGCCATGAAGGCCAGGAGTCAATGCACCACTTCTTCTGCTGACCACTTGCCCAGTACAGAAAGGTATTGTTATTAACAGGCAAACCAACAGCCACAGTCCTTCCTCTGGTACCCTATTGTACACCAAAGATCCAAAGTGCTGGACAGCTGGAGGGAGGAACAAGTCAATGCATTCACTCACCACGAAGGATGTGAAGAACGGAGGGAGCTGGCCAATGAACCATGCTGTGGGACATGGAACCAACCAGATGAGGAGTCCCTTGATGTAGAAGTTACCCAAAGAGATACCTTTCTCCCCACTGCCCTGGGAACTCCAATTGTTATGCAAAGTCAGGGAACCTTCCCAACAACCACAATCCTCACACAGCACATGCACTGTATAGACAAGCCTCCCACCTGCACTGCAAGCAGAGTCAACTCTCATAGGCTCTTCTTGCCCTGCCTCCAAGTTAGTGTGGAAGGTGGGGGCACCTGGCAGTGATCTCTTAATCAGTTCCAACCCAAGGCTGGCCAGAGCCTTGGGGAAAACCAAGCAATTTCTTGCCTTGTTGTGGACATCATTCATATGCCAACCCTCGTTCAGGGCTGGGGGTTTAACTTCAGCGTTTCACTCCTGCAGTGTTGTGTACTAGGAGGGAGCATGGCTGTTAGTGAGCCTACAGCAAACATAACATGCAGAAACCTATAATAAAATCTGAAGACCTTTAACCTCCCTGTTCTTCCCTTCATTACTTTATAAATATCTATTTGACTACTTCTGAGTCCATCCAGTGCTAATAGACTTAAAAAGATAAATGTAGGTTAGGCTGACTGTTTTGAGTGAAATAAAATAGTAGAGCCAATGTACTTCTGTAAAGTCCCTCTGAAAAGGACCAGATGAGGGAGACAGTTTTTGGCAAGCAGCATAAGTTTGCAAGGAAGTGGTGCTTCTGGAAGACTGTACAGTATTAAAAATGGCAAGTGCTGTGCATACTGACACACTACAACTTCTGTCAAAACCAGCAAATCTTTAAACACCAGCTGATCAGGGATTTTCAGGGCTATCTTGTCTAGCTTAAGCAGCCTTGGCAGCTCTTAACACAAACTAGTGTCTGGGCTAAAGACCTTCTGCTTTGTGATGCCTTTCTGAATAGCTTATTCAGCTGGAAAATACAGTGAACAAAGGAGCTGGAAATATTTTGTCAAGTTGGTGATCTCACAGTTTGGAGAGCCAGCTACCAATTATAAAGGCTTCTATTGTATTGTGCACAAGAGGTAGTGTATAGAAAACTCCAGATCTTACTCTATCTCTTTCTTTATTAGCTTCTGCATAATTATTTTTGCCTAAAGGATGGTGTGAATGTGGATGTAGAGTGTATTCTCAGTAATTAACTGTTTTTGTAATAGACTAGCTTGAATAGCAAAATGGGGGTAATTTTTTTTAACTTTGAACTTGATTTCTGACTTACAGGGATTAGGAGAGAGGGAAGACTGCAGAGTTCACAGTGATTAAGGTTTTACAACTGAGTGCAGCAAACAAATAGTATTGTTTTTACAGGGAGTGGGAAAAGGGGGAAAAGTGTCCCCCCACAGCTACTTTAGTAAAAATGTTGGCAGGAAAAAATGTATGATTTCCAAAGCATTAGGCTAACCACAGTATACAGTGGTTTCAAAACCAGACATACCAACAGCAAACCTAGCGACAGGAATTATCATTACTACAAATCCATTTTTTTGTTCCTATTTTGCTGTTTGTTTTCATCTAGGCTTTTCAGTGAAACTGTGAATCTGAAGTATGACTTCTTTCTTCTGCAGGTTGGAAAAGAGACTGTGCAGACAACGGAAGACCAGATCTTGAAAAGGGATATGCCACCAGCATTTATCAAGTAAACTCATTTTACTGTAAATCTTCTATTGTAGGTACAGGAAATCTGTTGCAATGCTACATCGTTGTTACTAATTTCTGCTGTACAGATTAGAAAATGCTTTTATGTTTGAATAGCTCATCAGCTGTCCTTTATCAGGAGTGACCTTTCAGCTGGCAGTGACTTTTCCTATTACATTCTCTATATGCAGTTACATATCTAGGGTATTTCTTCCTTTAAAAAAAAAAAAAGAGTGTAACAATGTTACTTAAATGTGTGCTGTAGTGGTTTTGCCTAACAGTTTCAAAGATAACATGGTGTTCTTTATCTTTTCTGTTGATTTAATTGGTTGAAAAGTGTGGATTTGTCAGTATAGGCAGCTGATGTGTGATATAACTGACTGTAAACCTAAAAGATCTGACGAGCAGTGAGTGACACTCCTAATTCTATGGCTTGGTGTCAAGGACAACTAACTTTTTCTTTTTGCTGCCGTAAAACTCATAAAAGGTCTTAAAAATCAGACATCACTTCTGGTTGTGGCATTGCCGAACTTCTCAGTGCCGATGGCTGAACTTCTGCTCCAGGGACTTCGCCCTACAACCTACTGAATGTAGTGACCTCTCTATTGGCTTTGTCCAATATGTACTGAATGACTAAATATTCTACTGTATCCTCAAACACAAAACAGGCTGCCAAAACAAGAGCGCATTGAGGCAAGTAAGAAAATGGTAAAATGAAGAGCAGATATCTTTAAAGAAAAAAATTGTTAGTGAAAAAGTAGTTTGTTGCATTGTAAGTTGACAAAATTAATAATGATAAAAATGCCTAGGACCAGGTGATACTAGCTTAAGAGTTGAAGGCTGAAAAAACTGAATTACTAGTGAAGTACAGTCTCTCACTTGAGACCACCCAGTATGTCAGTCAAGGTGATGCTACTGCTTGAGAAACTCTCCAGGGGAGTCTGAGGAAGAGTATCTGAGATGCAATACCGTGAGGTAGGAATGTTTAATAGCCTTTATGAATTATCTGTTGCATCTGTTTTGGTGTTTTTTTTTTTTTTTTTGGTTTTGTTAGTCTGGAGTTTACATACACAAAAGAACTAGTTCAAGTTAATGGCTCCTTATTAACACTGTGGAGTGTATTGTCATGGATACTTGTACTATACGGAGAAGTGACAGTCACGGGTGAGCCATGAAGGGAATCTTACCTTTTCCTGCATTAAAGGGCAGGATTTGGATGCAGGAAGTGAAACAGATAAGGGTTAGGTTCTTTTTTCTTTCCTGAGAACAGGGGGATTTGTCTCTCAAGTGTTAGTTCAGGAATTGGTGTTTGTCTTTAAGGCAGTGCTCTAGCAGAACCTGTACTGGCACGTGGATGGTGGGGGTAAAGGAGTGGGGTGTTTGTGAGTTAGCATCGCATTCCCTGTGCACATTTTCTCCACTGAAAAGGACCACCAGTCTGGAGAGAACCAGTTTTGGAGGGTGAAGGAGAAGATATGTTTATTCTTTTAAAAAACTTGGGTTTTGACTTGCCTGAGAATGGCATTGAGGGTTCATAATGAATATATATGGTGGTAATCTGTAAAGTATTTCAGTAGGAGTGTGACTGCAACAAAATAATTTGTTGGCTGTTGAGAAGCTATCATGTATCCCTTTGCTTGCTGCTGACATGAAACACACTGGAACTATTGACTATTGTCTTAATCACCAGGGAATATGAATAATGTATATAATTTACATCAGATGTTTTGCAATGCTCATATTACTTGTTATACATATCTTGCAAAGAAGGAAAAAGCTGTATTCTCTAGAAAAAGAATAGGGTGACACCTGATTTGTTTACACTGAGAATAAAAATTTGTCTGTGTTTAACTTGCATGTGCACTAATTTAAGAAATCAAGCAGTAATGCTATTCTATATTAACATTATCTTGGTAGCTAAGCTGGAGTTGCATTACTGGTAACTGTATTAAGATCTTAATGTTCATATGTAAAATATTTGCTTTTTAACTTATTTCTAGAACTGTGAGTAATCTAAACTTTAGTGAGTAAAGTGACTACACCTTAAGTTATTAGAAATTGAAACAAGCGTTATTCAAACACCAAAGGCATTGTCTGGCATTCATAGGCAGACATCTCTGGGAAAAAGAGGTCAGTCCTAAAACCTAAAACGATAGTTTAGCATAAGGTATTGTTTTCCCTTCACATTTCATAAGAAACACACTAACAGGAAGGAAGCTGGTCGACTACTAAAAGTAGTGTGGTTGGAAATACCATGACCTGTGTCTTCACCACAAAGAATATGGCTCTTGTTAGCAGCTTTATCGTAATCATGACTCAAAATTAAATATACTTCTTTTTAATATAGCTGGGGTCCCTTAGGGTGTGATATAATATGAGGATTAGAAAATTCACCGTAGCAGTCAACTTCTGTTCAAAACTTTTGAATGTTTAGTTCTTGCAATAGTTTAAGTGGTTCATTTCAGTGAATATTTTTACTGTTTTTTGGTTTGGTTTTTTATTTTTCAAATTGAAGTTGTTGATTTACTGTTTCCCCCAGATTCTAATCTTTTGTTTCCTAGCATGGATGATTTGCAGGGGATGAACAGTGTCTGTTTTTTTGTATACTGCTCCATTTTTTGGTACATAGTGCACACTCTTGAAGTCTTTCCGATTCATTGGCAAGTTTAAACAAAATAGACATTATGTAAGTAAAATGTAAGTTTACCTTTCAGATGCTCAACTCCAGAAACTGTAAGGAAAAAAACTTTAGAAACTTTATTTTTGTGCATTATGGTGACATTTGGGGTAATACACATTTATGTTAATTCCTTTCTTTACAAATGAAAAAGCCAGCCTTGAGATAATTACTAGTATTAAACAGATGACCGTGATGTTAAACTGTAGGAAATGAAATATTTCTGAGCCTATAGCTCTGAGCTGGCTGAATAGGTTATTTGTTTCATCCCTTTCTTAGCAGAGTTGGAATGAATGTCTTTGGGAAGCAAGTGCAGAAATCTAATTCAGTGAAGCCGGTTGACTTGGATAATATGACTGAGTATGTTGCATAGCAATGAGAAGGCCATTCCCATGCTCTGCCTTGAAGTACCTCTGTGTTTTCTTACTCAGTTATGACTTACCACTGCTCAATGCACTGAGCAGATGTCTCACTAAAGAGTGGGTTATGATAAGGTCAGCTGGCACAATTCAATCTACTCGAGGGAGTTGTTAGCTGAAAGTTTTACTTTCTGAAAAAAGCTTTCTTGCAATGAGTGTCTTACTTATAGTATAGTTAAATTTAGATATAACCCTTAAATACTGCCATTTGTATTAACAAGAAACATGGGGGAGAAAAGGAGATAACTGCATAACTTTACAATAGTACTTAACAGAAATTGCAGTAGAAGAGTGTGTCCAAGTAGTCAGTGAAAGTGAGCCATATGACAAGAATGAAGAAGTTGTAATAAGAGGTAGTATTACTCTAATAAAAGAGTTTACTATTCACTGGAACCTTGTGTACCTTGAATGAACACATGGCACTCGCATACAGCCTGTATATTAGACTACTCATGTCTGTCAAAGCAGCAGGAGAGAATGGAGGAAGGTCACAGTGCAGAGCTAACACAGAAGTGAAGTCTGAATTTTGTATTTCTCTAAGCTGTCATGAAATAATTACAAGAGAAAATCAAAAGCTTTTCACTGTTGCAGTTCTTGATATTTTAAAGAAGTGTTAAATGGCTTGAAGGGACCTAATTTCAGAGCTTATTGTAATACCTTCTGTGTTACTGTAATTATATACTGCAATATCTTGCAAAACCTCTTTTCTGTTTTTGAGTCTAGAATTGCAAGCTGCATTTGAAATTCATACCTTGTTAATATTGTGGTTATTTAAAATGCTGTGTCTGGTGAGTGTTGATGCTCTGAAGCTCTGGATTACAGCTTTAACAAGCAGGGCGCAGTGTCTTAGTTTTCTTAACACTATGTTCTCTTGTCTAAATAGATAGGTATTTAATATTAGAAATTGCTTCATGAATGACAGTGCAAATACAAGGCTGACAAATGTTAGCAATAACTTTTTGAACTCCAGAATAATGACAAGTGCATGGGACGAAACAGTTACTAAGAATGACAAGTATTTTGCCATGTTGGAACCTGTCCTTAATGACACTGTATTGACTGCTGTACATGGGGTACTTCAAGCACTCCCTACACTGGAAGATTGCATAACTTCTGAAAAGCTTTGTTGTACAGTTGCTGGTCACTTTCTTGTTAAAATATATACAATAAATGCTCTTGCTTTTTAAACAGTAAAGGTGTAAAATGATCAGTCTGCTTGCAGTGCTTTAAGTAATAAAGTTAAATAAACCCAGCGTTTTCTCAAGTCTGCTGTCAGGTAGATACAGACTAACCATCTAGCTTTGTTTGACTTTCCACAGAGTGGAGAATGCCTGCACGAAACTTGTTCGGGCAGCCCAGATGCTGCAAGCAGATCCTTATTCAGTACCAGCTCGTGACTATCTCATTGATGGGTCAAGAGGCATCCTGTCTGGAACGTCAGACTTGCTTCTGACATTTGATGAAGCAGAGGTAGGAATCACAACATGAATTATATAGATATCTACACCAATGTATTATCAATTCAAATATTCACCTGACTGAATTAGCTAATCTAAACTATTGAGTAGATGAATGTGGCTTTGATAGTTTTAGCTTGATTGGAAGCATATTTTGCATTCCTCCTTGTCAGAAGGAGCTTAGGCATGTTACTCTCTTTTAAGACCATCTTTGTATGGCGTAATGTTGGAAGTGTTGTCTATGATTATTCCTTAAAAAGGACAGATCCCATCAACCCTGCTTGACATTTTCCTGAAATTTTTCTGTATTCTCTTCATAGTTGTTACTGATCCTTACATTCTCTGTATCCCTTCACTTAAAAGCCCTAGGCTACTTCCCATACCTGTCTGACTTATTAGCTATGACAATTTTATTGGCCTTGGGGCATGGAAGATGTACAAATTTGGGTTGTCTGGCTGGTCAGCCAGAACATATGTTCTGATAGATCCAACAGTTGCTAAATTTTGGCTACTGCACAAGCCCAAAAGTGGCATGGAGGTGCTGTTTGTCCATCCTCAGATGAACAAAAAAGCCAGAGTTGCAAGGAAATTTTCAGATGTAAGTCACTCAAAACCTGCCTTTTAAATGTTTTTATAACAAATCTTTCTTATTCTTATGACCTTCTTTTTGGGAACGTGGACTCTTGCTTTTTTCTAAATTGCTAATGCCATGCTACTATAAGGAAATGAAGCTCATTGTTAGAAATGCTGATGTTAACCCTAAATTTTACCTATGCAACTATCTGTTCATCTGTGAAAATGTGTTACTCTTCCTGCTGTTTTGAGTAGTCTAACATGGTATCCTTGTCCCATTTAATCAGCTTATGGTACCGTTAGCACATTCCTCTGAAATGAGAATGCTGTGGTTTTTCTTGGTGGCACTTGTGATTACTCATTATTTTAAGTGTTTTTTAAATAAATACTATGAAGTGTTATAGGACAGAATTGCAAGGAAGTTAATAGTTTTTAATCTCCCTGCTTCCAGTGTTTGGGAAATGAGTTAACTTCTGTGAATTTGATGCTTCATTGAACTAGTCTGACAGCTGCATGTTAACCAAAATAAAAATACTAGTCTGGAATGACTGACTTACCAAAAATAGAAAAGTTAGCATTTCTCTATCCTACTGTATTTCAAGATAAACTAACACTGGGACACAACTGAAATGAGTTTTAGAGGAAATCATGATCTCTTCTAGGGATGGAACACTGCATGTGGTTGTTACAAATTAAATCTGAACTCATTCTTCAGTATGAGTTGCATGTGGTGTTGTCAGAAATAATGTGGTTCAGGAGGACAGAGACAGAGAATGGTTTTGGAATCAAGTATGAACTGAAAACGTTAAGCTGAGGCAGATGTCCAGAGGTAAAGAAAGTACAGTCTTAGCAGATTTTTCTGGAAAGCTTAGATGTTGGTTCTGTCTTTCCTACTGGAATGCTGGATAATGCTTTATCCATATGTAAAGCTGAATGGTGAATAATATTTCCTCTGAAAACTTGGAGTCTGCTTTTTATGTAGTTTTGCTTTGTGATTTAAGTGAATTTTTTTGTTGATGAAAATGCAATGAAAAACTTAATGCATGCTGGCATACTTAAACACACTTGCTTGTAGCCTATTTTCTCCATGTTTCATTTATCATACAAAATGAAATACTGGAAGTAGGATTTTTGCATTCCTGAGCAGTGGAATGCTGATTAAATATTGTCTTTGTCAATACAACACTCCTGGATAATGGCGTTGTGGGTAATTTAATCAGTATCCCAGACCTTTGTGATTACCCATGTGTCCTGTGAGCAAATGCTATACCTATTCTAGTCTAATAGGCTTGCATTTCTAATTCAAGTGTAACTTGGCTTCATCTAATAAGTGATGGAATGTTCCTTTTTTAGGTCCGTAAAATCATCCGAGTCTGCAAAGGAATATTGGAATATCTGACTGTGGCGGAAGTAGTAGAGACTATGGAGGATTTGGTGACATACACAAAGAATCTAGGGCCAGGTTTGACTTGCTCCAGCCTATCGTAAACACACTAAGTATAGTCTTTTCCACTACCTTCTTTTCCCCCCAGCACCTTCTCATCCAAGTTTCGAATGTTTGGAGAGCGACAAAGCAGTTGCTTTGAAAGCATCTGTTAGAAACAGTTTTTAACTAGAGGGTGAATGATGACTGTTTCCTGACTCATGTTCTCACGAAAGTAGAAGTGTCAAGATGTTGGTAAATTGTGTACTACAGAGGTGCTATGTGCTGTAGCTCTCCTATACTACATTATATGAGGGAAGTAAGCATACATTAGTAAATACAAAATAAAAGAAAGAAGAAGCTGTTTAATTAAGCACTTGCAGCTATAACATCTCTTAAGCTGATAAAATGTAGTAACTGAGATGGTTAGACTCGAAGGAATTTCTTGGAGTGGTGTAAGCTCCATGTCATATATTAGCAGCTTAATGAGGTTGCAGAAATAGCTGTCTTGCAGTATAATACACAAGCCCCAGCTGTTACAGAATTTTTTTTTGTTCATTATTTGATGCTCTCTTCCTACTTGCTACCTTTGCTATGTTAACTCACACTTTGACTGGTGGAAATAAGTGACTGGTAAATGAAGCACTCGGTTTATGTGGAGGATACCTACCATTAATCTGTCAGCTACTGCTCCAAATGCTGTAGTTACAGCAAGCATAAAGTACTTTAGGTATTTAACAAAAGCATTCTATAAAATGTAGATGTTGTGGTGGTAATGTAGGAAGATGTTGGAATTCAAGTTACACTGAACTAAAAAACACTTATATAAAGAAAGCAGGAATCTATCCAGTTCGTGCTTTCTTCTCTTTACATGGAACTTGTCCTTTATATAGAATTTCAGGTTTTTTTGTGGTTGTTGTCTTACGTGACTTTAAAATGGAAGTTTCCCCAAAATTCAGTTTACTTTATTTGGCTCAGTCACAAGCATTTGGGACTTTTCATTGAACCTTACAGGCGTAATTCACCATTACATGTGTATAGTAGAGGGTAATAGGTGTTGGGAAAGTGCCTTCATATCTTAGATGCAGGCTTGTACCTTTATTGCAAATAATCTTCCCTAAATCCCAGACTTGGCTGTGCTGGATTAGCAGCTGGACTCGATCCTAAAGGTCTTTTCCAACCTAAATGATTCTGTGTTTCTATGCCTACAAACATTTAATGCCTGTAGTCCTTGTGTTCCCTTCAGCATATCAGTGGGTGTCTGAACTTAATGTGAGCAGTATATAAAAAAAAGGAATATGAGCATGTACACCTAAAATTAACAAAGTGCTTATAGGTTTTATGTTGGAAGCAGAAAGGAGAACATAAGTAAAGGTGGCTCTGCACAGCTTAGGCCTCTATACTGTCAGAGTGGGTATTCTACTACTTTTCAGTCTTGTTATTAAAGCTCATTTGACTTTTTTGTTATTAAAATACGTAAGGTGTTAATCAGCAGAAAAGTCATTTAGCTAAAGAGCATACAGTTTTTTCCAATGTACTCTGTTTTGGGGGGCAGGGAGAGAGGATAGAACCACAGCAGCACCTGTTTAAATCAGCTTGAATTTTTATGAAGCTGCATATGAAGTTTCCACAAGTGCTCTGTGATAAACATCACAAGTCTTACCTATTGAAAATAGACTTACTGTAAAATAACCTTAATTTTTTCTGTAGTTGTAGAGCACTGAAATACCCTAGCAAAAGTGAAGTATAAATAGATTTATTTCTTGAATTCTGGTAAAACCTCAGGGCAAACAAACCCCTCATGTTTCCTTTTTCTGTCATTCACACTTAAGGCTTCAGTAAAAATTTAGCAGGAGAGGAGAAAATACAAACCAATTAAAACAACCCAAACAAACACACCCCCACCACTCCCGCTCTAAACCCCTCCCCCCCAAAAAAAAACCAAACCAAACCAAAACCAACCCAACCCAACCCACAAAAATAAACAACCAAAACCAAACCTGTAAACTAGTTTCCAGAGTTCATGAAGTGACTTCATGTCCTAAAGCAGTTGTTTCAGGTATTTTCCTACTTTATTGCTGTAGAAGAATTTTGAGGAATCCATTCTGCTTTGCATAGTGGCTAGGTTTTGAATCAGTGGCTTCTCTGAAGCATCTGGAATGTGCCTTATGTAACATCTGTTAATATAAGAATTAAATTTTCAACTTCAGTGTAGTTGTCATAACTCATTATGCTTTGTTCTTATTTAGGAAGCTCGACTGTTGCAAATGAGACAATATACATTTCTTTATTTATGACTATGCTCAATTGCTTTAATCTATAGGAATGACAAAGATGGCCAAAATGATTGATGAGAGACTAGGAATTAACTCATCAGGAGCATAGGGTTATGCTGGTAAACTCAATGAATACCGTGAAGGAGCTATTGCCAGTACTGATTTCAGGTACTTTCAGTGTTAATTTTTAACATCACTCTAAATTGCTATCTGTTTTGAACTGGAGTTGCAATGTCTTACGTTTGTTCAGAACAGCCCTGACATTTGTTTCTGTGTTCATGGCAAATAACTGTGCTTCTTGTGTTAAAACTACAGTCTTTTTGAGATAAAATGGTGTATGCAAATGCACTACTTTTGTATAAATGCAGTAGAGGTTCATCTTCAGCACTGATCCTGTCTTGCATGTGCCTTTTTCTAATATATGTTGTTTTCACAGCGATGAAGATTTTCGTAACCACAAAAAATTCTAAGAGCCAGGGAATAGAAGAGGCCCTGAAAAACCGCAATTTCACAGTGGAGAAAATGAGTGCTGAGATAAATGAAATAATCCGTGTCTTACAGCTCACTTCCTGGGATGAAGATGCCTGGGCGAGCAAGGTTTGTTTCACTGCTCCACACCTACGTTTGTATACTGAGGTTTCACTTTTATTTACTGTGTACACTTCTAGTTTTGAGACTGTTGAAATATGTATTTGTGCATCAATTTTGTAACACTATGTAATCACATTGTGTAATCTTTTCAAGGTCAAAGAAAATCTTCAGACATTATTATACTGATGGATCTTTCAAAATTTAGCTTAGCTACCCTACATAATCATATTTGACAGAGGAAAGTTAGGTAGAAAAAGTTCCTCATACAAAAGGCTGAAGCTGAGAAACTTTAATCAATGTTTTTTGATCCCTACCTGAACACTTCTCCTTTTTGCCCATTTTTAGTCTGAACATGGGAGTACATTTCATGTGTTTGCCTTGTCTCAGAAATATGTGTTAGACTGAGCAGCCTTTCTGGACATGTATGATGTCTGTGAAGCTGGTGTGTGGACAGTATCAGTATCGATTCCGTACAACTCAGTGCTCATCTGTGTAAGTGACTGCAGCCACTTACTGGATTTAAGTGGTGCTCTTAAGCAATGCTCACTGAAGATACTGAAATCTCTAGCAGACCATAACACGGGTCTGAGACAGAATTGCAGAAGTGGTGTTGTGGGCTTACACATAAATTCAGCAGTGTAACTGAAATTACCACCACCTTTCAGTACCTTGATCCAAACTGAAGGGCTTTTTTTTTTTAACCATTACTGCTATGAGCAACAATTCATGGTAAATATATTTAAAGAAAATATTGAAACCTGAAGCCAAACTTCATAAGAAATGAAATCTTGCAGAAAATCTAACACTGTTGTAATCTAGGCATTAAAATCACTTTGACCTACATAGTTCTGCACTTGACCCTTAGTTTGCCTTTTGAGTTTTGTCACAATCACTTCCTTATTTTGACTACTTTATGCATCTTTGTTTTTGTTCTCCTGTTTCTTACCCTTCTCTCACCTTTAGAAGGTAAGCTTTCTTCCACACCCCACACCTCTACCTTGTACTAAAACCAAAAAAAGCATGCATGTGGGATTTTGTGCTGTGTGCAGACTCTGCTGTGCAACTTTTTTTGTGTGCCAGCTGTGACACCATACTTACATATGTACACATGGAAGTTTTAAAAGGATCTTACTAGTTCTGTCCAGCTATATGTAGAATTGGCTGTCACTAAGAGAATGGTAATTGCAAGCTGAACTGCATTAAAACTGTCTTTCTGAGTCTGATTTGAGTTAGCCCAAGATTTTAGAGCACATTCTTGCTGAATGCTTTTGTCTTAATTTATGTTACTACTCTCTGTAGCTACAAATAAAGTGTCTAGTTGTGCAGGATCAAGTTCCTGCATGCCCAGAAAGCTTTATTAAATCAGGAATTTTGTCCATTCCATAGTATTTCACCAGCAGCCTTCCTTCAGTTCAAACAGTTTGTGTTGTTCAGATCTAGGTCGACAACTTCAGCTTTGGATGTGCATTTTTTCAATTCTGTTTTATTTTTGGATTTAAGAATTCCTGTATTTTTATGAAATAAAAATAGTTTTATTTTACACAATGAATTTGGAAAGTTTTCTGGTGAAAAATGACTGTTGCAAAAGGTTGACAGTCTAGCCCTAGGAAATTTTTACTCCTCTTGGTAGCAAGGCAGATTAAGAAAGGATTTTGTTAAGAAAATCGTTCATGTATTAGTAGCATTTCCAAATACTGGTCATTATGTGTAATGCATATTCTTTGTGGACTAGTAAAACCAAAGTATCATTCTGTTCTGAGTTAAGAACTTCTTAACTGTATGCTGGTTTCGAGTTAAAGTGCACTGACAGTATGGAACTGTAGCACTGGATGTGAACCAAGCAGTTATGAAAAGGAATGAGTTGAAAAGTGCAGTGGGATGAAGCAGGAGCTAGTTTGCTCATGGCCATCTGTTACAGACCTGTCCTGTATTTGCATCTATATCTAACAGTTGATTTATTTTTATGGGAGGAAGACTTAGGAACTCTTTACTTCTACTCGAGATTATTGTTGCATGCATTTTGTGCCTGGCAGTCCAGGGAAAGGTATTTTCTACATGCTTTTATGAAGCCAAGTAAGATTTGTTTGGGGATGCATGGCCTTGAAGTTTTACTTGTCGTACATGCTATTGTTGATATTGGAGTTTATAGTTATTATTCTGTCTTGAACTCTATACATCTAAGTATCACAAAATCTGCCTAGAGGTAGTAGAGAATGAACAAGTGTATGGAGCCACAGTTGTAGTCTTTTTTTGTAAACTATTTGTCCTTCTGGACTCTGAAATGTACATTACTGTTATAGGATTTCAAAAATCTCTGCTTGCACCAACATTAAATTTTTTAACAGCATTCTGATTTAGAATTTAAATACTGATCAAATCTTGATCTGACAAAATCTTGGGAGTGGGAGGAGAATCTGTTAATTTTGTCCACTCATAGCTCTGTAGCCTTTTTTCTTGAACTTCTCATTTTACAGAGTATTTTAGCTTTCTTGTGTATGTTACTAGTGTTTATAGTAAAATAAGCTTGAAGTAATACTCAATTCAAGCATCTTCTATTTCCACAGAAATGGAGGGATTTAAAAGTTGTAGGAAGCTGAGAAGTATCTAGTATCTTACAGGATTGAACCCTGGGTGGTGACTAAGCTATCTATTCTGCCAAAAGACTGGCTTTGCCCACTTCCTTCAACATTGCCTTCTTTGGTAATGAAATGCAGATATCACTAGACCAGACCACTTTATTGAGTCAGAGGTTGTGTTTTATATCCAGTAAGGGATTGTGTAGGATTTATTTTTCTCCTTTTCAAAGCAGTGCTGGTATCAACTGCTCCATGAGTAATCTCAAAGTTCTTGGTTGTGGCAGAAGTGATGGATAAACATATCTCAAGTAAATGGTCATTTGCTTCAGAAACTGATTTGCAAAATGTCAACTCGCATTTTTCCTTTCAGACAACATTGCCCTAGTTGTTTAACCTGATGTAACTTAAGTTGTTTGTCTCTTCTAAAAAGGTAATAACACTGCTTTTATTAATGAAATTCCTTTTGCCAAGAGGGGGAACTGTGGGAAGTGGAGGGAAGTAAACCTTTTTTGCTGATAAAACTACTCGGAAACTTCTTTGCAGGGTATCTGTAGGCTTTCTTCTTTCTTGGCTTGCAATTTATGTTCTGTCAGCAAATCCCAGAGAGTAAAATGTTAAACATATGTAGCTGTTTAGGAAGGGACAAGGCATTTAAACAGCCCTAGAAATCAGGAATGTCAAGACATTTCCAAGCAGTAAGAATGTGAACAAGTCTTTGTTTGTTTAAACTGAGTATTTCTACTTCTGTCTGCCTGCTTAATAGCCTGAATTGGTGGATAAGTCCAGACACTTCAGGATTGCCATGCCTTTGTTGCTTGCCAGGTATCTGACACTAGACACATCTGTCACTGAAGCAAAAGTGCAGTACCAACAAACCTAGTTAAGGATGTGTTGTAATTTCTTAATTAAAAATTACTTGTCTCATTGCAGTGAAACTCCTTATCAGACCAGAGCTGAGAGGGATTCCTTGCTCTGGCAGTTAAAGCTGTGAAATCTTTACTTTAAGAGCAGTTGTCCTGGAACACTTGAACTGCTACACGAGGATTTCACCAGATTTTGTTTTAAATAGAAAAATGGGACAATATTTTGGAAACAAGTGCAGAGCCACATAGGACATGAAGATGCACACTGCAGAGCAATACAGTTGGTCTAGCCTTCATAGGATAGGAAAGATGGATCCTGTTACTGCTTGAGTAGTGCTAGCAATTAAAAAACTCTGAGTATAAAATACCCTTGATTTTGTCCTCTGATAGAAGATTTTAGATTCAGAGGCTTCTATATAATTTTGCTGAAACTACAACTCTGCAGGCAGCTGAGGCAAAACAAAAGCCTGTGTTAGTAAGAAGGGAGGGGCAAAGACAGTTTTCCCAACACTCCTTTTTTCAGCCATTCCACACCTATTGTCCCAACACACTAAGCAACATCTGTTGCCTTTTAAAAAACTCATTTAGTTCATTGTTTCAAATGATTTCTGGATAGTCAGGCCTGCAGTAGACCATATTTTACAAACTAAAGTACCTTCAGCCTGTATATAAACCAACAGAAAACTGCAACAGCTACTTTCATAGCCAGTAAGCCGTTTTATGTACGTTTGAATACTTCAGTGATTATTTGCTTGGCTCTTAACATGTATTAGATGCACAATCGTCAAGCTATAAAGAAGATAACTTTTCAAAGAAGGTACTCATATCCTACCCTTCATGAAGTCCTGACCTCATCTCTGAGACTCAGTTTCTAGGTTTGAGAACCAGTCATCCAGATGGAAATGATTCTGATCTCGATGCTTTCCCTGAGGCTGTGATTCAAGAGCCCTTAAAAATATTCAGCAGTGTCACAGGACCTTTTAGAAAGTTGGTTGCTGAACTATATTATAGCACCTAATGAGGAGCTGGCAGACCAACGTGCCTGAATAAAAACGCCAGAATCTTTATGGTGATGTGTCTTTGTGACTAAGCATACAGAACAAACAACTCCACAAAAATGTGGCAGTTGTTTTGTGTTGTCAGGATATCATACACTGTATCAATTAATGATAGTTAATGCTAGTAGACTTCTCCACATGAGAGTTTGTGGGACATGGACTGTACAATGCAGTTAATAACACAAGAGCCAGGCTTCTTTTCATCATTTGTATACTAATCATGGGATATTAGATGCATTTCAAATTATTTCCACAACATGTGTGGTAAAAAGCTATTTTGGCTTTTTCCCCAACTTTCTACTTAAGGTAGTTGTTAGACTTTTCACTTTTCCCATTTGTGTAAGATGGAAAACTTCTGGCCTCTAGTGGAGAGATGACATGTGAACTATTACAGAGTATGCAGAGGAATGAGAACTGAATTGTTTTCTTCTGTAGTCAGAGGTGTTGGATAATAGCAGCATAATAGTCAAAGAAGCAGCTTCTATGACGTTCCTGGCAGAGGAGTTCTGACTTTAAAATGATCACGTGTGACTACATGTGTTTGTCTCCTGAGACATTAAATTCCATATTTGAAAATTCCAGGAATTAGCTGGCAGTCTGTTTTTCTGCAAACACCAGCTGTTTCACTTTAAGCAGCAAAGCAGGTGAAAAATGCTGATTCTAGCCTCTTACACTGAAGTAGTAAAATTCACTGTCCATTTTCTGGTTTTGAAAGGTTAACTCTAATCTAATTGTTACAGCTTTTCTATGTGCCCTGATGTACATTAAGGAAAAAAAAAGGAAATTAACTCCAAGATGTGTGCTTATTAGAACTCAGACTTCAGAAATTAAAACACTAGTGAAAAAAGGAATAGAAAAATTACTAAAATTGCATGTGTATTTTCTGCATTTTGAGTGAAATAAAAATGTCTGTCTTAATTGGAAAGAAGTGATTATGACCTGCTAGTTTGAAAATGGATTTTGAGCTGCTTATATGGATGTGTTTCTGTAAGTAAATTATGCTGTCTGCTTTGGCTGTGTTGACTATTTGTGTTTTAACTTTTTTGAGAATCATTTTGGTGGTTTCTCTTTTGTAAAGGACACTGAAGCCATGAAAAGAGCTTTAGCCTTAATAGATTCAAAGATGAATCAGGCAAAAGGTTGGCTGAGAGATCCAAATGCACCTCCAGGTAAAATTTAAAAATAACAGCACAAAGTATTTTGATTTTTAAAGGTCTGAATAATTTTGTTGTGTAAGACAAAATTGCCTTTAAGCATTAATAACCAATACCTAGTAGATGGTTCTGAAGAAGCCCCTATTTATTCCTTTCTCTAGATAATAAAGATTGAACAAGTTGTGCCTAATAACCTGGAAAGCTTTGCTTCTTTTCAGTTGTCTAAGTAATGCAGTCTGTGTGACATACATGGTTTTTCTTTGCATTCCACTAGTAAAACCAAACACCCATAAATTGCATTGGGAGGTATTTAACTGCAGTGATTGCCAGTACTTGGAATACCTCTTACTATGGTCTCAAATTTGTATAACTTTAGATTTATCTAGCAATCTCTTGAATATTTTTCTTTCAGTCTTGACAGGAAATTTTTAACATGAAAATCTGCCATAAATACTATAACTATAAACACCTTTGAATAAAGGTTTTTCCTGTGGATGCATCTTTAAAGCAAATAAAACTTGACTTTCATTTGGACTTTGAAAGATCTTATCTGAAAGATTTCTTCTGAAATCGAAGCCAAAATAGTACAGTTGTAAAAGTTGGAAGTGGATTGTTGTTATCTGTGGAGCTGCTGATTACACTACTTATGACCTCATTAGCCTCACCACAGTCAATTCCAGAAACCTCAAAGTTCTTTTCAAAGCTTTGTCATTCACACTGACAATTAAAGAAATAAATTGTTAAAAATTCAGTAGCAAAGAACAAATGCAAAGATAATTTTGGAACTTAGTGCAAATCAGATTTTACTGAGTGTGTTACTTATGGTACAAGTGTATGCTGCAAGTAAAAGGAATGTTGTTCTTGCATCTCCTTTAGCCAAAGTCAAGTCAGACTTGCCACTAGCCGAAGTTAAGGCTACATGAACCTTAGTATGTTGCTCTTTACCTTCTCAGGCTGCATTTCAGATTCTATAAATTAAGTATTCACAGAAATTAGGCTATGATAACAAAACTATTAAATTACTTGAAATACAATTAAATGGTATGTGCTACACACTGAGGTTATACTATATTGTTTCAGAAATACTGTCCCATTGTAACTGCCACATTTGGTGTTTATCTCATAGTTTTTGGTAAAGCAAGTTTTTGATTTTCATGGCTGAAGCTAATGCAGTTAATGTGGTGGGATATGAGACTAGCAGTTTACTCACAGGTGTCAAGGAATGTCTGGTTTGTTTTACTAACTGACTCTGCATCTTAGGGGACGCTGGTGAGCAGGCAATAAGGCAGATCCTTGATGAAGCTGGAAAAGCAGGAGAACTGTGTGCAGGCAAGGAACGCAGGGAGATTCTGGGAACATGCAAAACACTGGGCCAGATGACTGATCAACTGGCTGACCTCCGAGCTAGGTAAATCTATCACTTTTAATGGACAGCTTTCCAGTACTATTTAAAACAGTTTTTCTAAACGTGAAGTTGTCACTTCCTAACCTGTAGGAGAGCAGGGCAGTAGCTGTGTTTCGTCTGTTTTGCTTCAGTCTCTTCAGATAAGAACAATATGTTTTAATATGTGAAATCTTAATTATATGACATGAATAAAACTGCTCAGGTAGATAATTCAGAGTTTAATGTCAAACAGTGTTCCTCCAGATTAGGCAGAAATGAAATATTAAACTCTACTGTTGTCTCCTCTGCAAAGAGGATACACCTCAATGGTTAATAGGATACATGAATATTCTAGTTTTTAGGTGTTCACTGGGATATTAGACCACACGCAGTAGTTGTTGATCAGTCACTGATAAATTCTGCTGAACTTCATGTGCATTTTTTGCATGGTCCTATTTAACCAGAGTCCTTTATCAGTTTTCTGCCTCCCTATTAGAAACTGGTTATTGAATTTAAGGGGTTTTCTTTTTAGGCAGCAGATGAGTCTTTTTAAATCAATTGTTTTTTGAAGGTTAGGTACTATGGCCTTTTATTCTTTAGCTAGAAAGCAGGAAGTATGACATTCTTTTGTGAAAGCATGAAGACAGTGATGTAAGAAGTGAATGTTCTGTGTAGTTTGAACCTAGTATATTTTTCAACTGCTTATCAATGTAGTAAATCATTAAGGTCTCAGAGTGCTCTAACACTGGTTTTCTTATTTTAACACTCCTTCTCAAACTCCCCAAAATACCACACCTGGAAACCCCAGAAAACTCTTTACTGCCATCCATTCGGATCCATGGATAAGGATAATGGTTTTGTGTTGTAATGTTTTCTCTTATGTGTTCATGTGTCTTTCAGGTTGTCAGAAAATGCGATAAAAATTAAGGGGTTTTAGTCTGAAAAAAGAAAAAGCTTTTGGGTAAAATAGTGCTGCTTCTGACTTAAGGCCCTAGTAAAGTTCAGGAAGTGAACAGATTAAATAATTTGGACAACTGTGTTTTGAATTACCTTAAGAGAGAATTCTCTGCTGTCACTTTAAATCTATAGACTGACAGGTTCTCAAGTGTTGCAATATGCAGACAAGCTTGGAATAGTTTTATAACTTGGTACCATGAAGAGTTCATAGTTTGCTATATAAAGGCTAAAAAAGGACAAAATTCAGAAATAACTGGTTATATTGTCATTAAAATGATATATATTAGCTATAGCAGCAGTAGTGAATGAGAAGCTGGTTTTAGTTTTACTTCAGCTGATTGACCTCAGAGAACGTAAGAGGTTCTTTGTAGCAGTTTTTGCATGGGGTGTTATAGATTAGGCTGAACTATTAATTTCTTTGTAAAGCAGTGGCTGATGTCAGCTTTGTATTGTGTGAAATTTTTGGAGGAAGAGGCAAGGCTAAGATTTACTAACAAATTAGTTGATATGTGCTGGTTTAATGTGTAAGTAACTTCAGCTCAGCCTGTGAGAAATAAAGTATGAAGAGATTTATCCTGAGACTATGGTCTGACTCTGTAGATACACCTTAGCATCTCAGCAGCATGCTTGTCATCCTACCACTTACTCTGGTCTTTTGAGCATGTTAAGTTTATCAAACTAAAAAGACTTCCCAGTAGTCAGGTTATTTTGGAATGGAGTATGAGTTTCTTATGCAAAAATAATGTTCTGAAGTATGTGTTTGAATTAATTTCTCTATTCAGTTTTAACTCCTAAGTATTTGAACAAACTCTGGTAGTATGGCAAGTTGTTTTCTGTAAATTTGTACTGCTAGCATCCTTTTCAACATTTTAAGAAGCCTTACCAGTAGCCTGGAACCTTCAGTTTTCTTTGGCAACATGACTGAAGCAACTGAGGCATCTCATTTTTGCTTACAGACTTGCTGACCTCACATATGGGGAAATAGAACTCCTACAGGTTCTGACCAACTTGGAGCAACCTGTAAATGAGGGGCTAACAGGCGTCGCTCTGGGTACTTTAATGGAACTGTATCCTCAGATGGTGTTACTTTTTGACACTTTTGGCATCCTCAGGAGAATGAGCTTTATGTTGAAATCTGGAAAGGGGAGGATATGCTTTTAGTTGTAAATTTTCTTGCTGTTGTTGCTCTCCTCAGTTTTCTTTTTTTTTCTTTTTCCTCTCCCAGGGGGAAAAAATCTGAATAAAAATTGTATCTCTTGGAATGATTGGAATGCTTATAAACAGTTTTTGTTATCTCTTCATTTGAAAAGAACTTTGTTCAATCATGAGCTGAATCTGTGATGCTCTTTTTGTCTTGGGCAGAGGACAGGGTGGTACACCCATGGCTATGCAGAAAGCTCAGCAGGTGTCACAAGGTCTGGATTTGCTCACTGCAAAAGTGGAGAATGCAGCCCGCAAATTGGAGGCCATGACAAACTCTAAGCAGGCAATTGCTAAGAAGATTGATGCTGCTCAGGTACTACTAATGATTTAAGAAATGCTTCAGAACATGGTTACATTACTTCTGTTAGAGCTGTTATACTGAACTATTGTAGCTGGTTCCAAACACAACATGGTTACTTGTTTGGAAGAACAAGGAGCAGAGGGGTCCTGGAAGGCTGGACCTTTTTCAAGGAGATTCTCTTAGGGGCACAGGAGCAGGCTGTCCCCATGTGCTGTAAGCCAAGCTTGTGGGGAAAACAACCGTTGTGGCTGAACAAGAAGCATTTGCTAGAACTTGGGAAGAAGAGGAGAGGCTACAACCTTTGGAAGAGGGGGCAGGATGCTCGGGGATAGTACAGGCAATTAGTTAGGTCGTGTAGAAAAACGTTGCCCCCAAAAGCTCTGCTGGAACACAGCCTGGCCACCACTGCAAAGGACAATAAGTAGTGTTTTTACAAATATATTAACAACAAAAAAAGGACCAGGGAGCATCCTTTTATCGGATGTGAGGGGGAACTTTGTTACTAAGGATGAGAAGGCTGAGGTACTGAAT
>NW_008583468.1:0-17850 GCF_000691845.1 Merops nubicus | reverse complement strand
TCCTTCGGCTCCTGGCTCCGCTGGGCGTGCGGGGAGCCCTCAGCGTGACTTCAGGAGCCGAGGGTGGGCTGTGCAGCGGCTGCGAGGCCTGGGAGGAAGGCAGAGCCGCTGTGTTCTTGCTGTCTGCAGCGTCGCACTTGGTCAGGGATAACTGTGGCATTCGAAGCGTTCTCTGACTCGAGTTTTCTCCAACAGCGGTTTTTAGCCTCAAAAGCTTTCATTGCATAATAAATTTTTTTCCCCAGTGTTATTTGTTTCATAGGTTATGGCTAAAGTTGGGTTAAGGGTGCTCAGAATGCATGCTGAGTGGCACTTAAGGGAGAAGTAAAACTAACTGTGCCAGTCAGCAACTGGGAGCAGGAGAGTGTTATTCAAGTCAGCCTGTAGTATGTAGCTACTTTACCCTATAGCATTTGATTGAGTTGTTCTTCATAAACATGAAATATTTTACAGCACTGAGTTTTAATTTTTCTTAATTTGCCTGATAGAATGTTTTTTTATGAGGATTCTAGCAAATACTGAGTGATAGTGAATGGAGGGTGCTTTCCTAACTAGCTGGAGAGGGTAGGTTATAACACCATAAGAAAAGGCGTGGCTACAGAAAAGGAGTGGAAGAGAATTAAGACAGTATTGTCAGTGTAAAGGACATCTGAGTGAGTTAACATAGTTCCCATGATCCTTTTTCTATCTGCCAAGGGAACCTTCAACAGGAAGGCTATGATAAACAAGTAGGAATGTCAAAGCCTGCCTATCCAGCAGGAACTTACTGGGCTTTTTTCTCTTTAATCACAAAGATCATACAGCAAAGGTAGCCTCACCTCATTTACAAAGATGCCTTAAAAAACAAAACCTAAATCCTGGGATGTTTTCCCAAAAGGTTTTACATTTTTCCTTGTGCCAATATTTGATTTATTGTCAGTGGTGTTTTAGAATTATACTTACATGATAGTTAAATACCATTAAGAAGGCTGTATAGGCATTCTAAGCACTAAAGCCCCTCTGCTCTGTTTAGCCTTTAAATGCTTTTCTTACATCTTCAAGTGTAGGAGCTTGAGGATGTGATCAGTGTGTTTAAGGTTTTCAGCTGGAGTTTGGGTCATTTTCTTGTCTTTACTCTTGAATTTTATAAGTGCTACCACTTTGCTAATCAAACATTGCTAATCTCTGACTCACACTTGCTTGTAAGTCATCCAGTGTTGCCTTTAGCAAACCTTTTTTTTTCCCCTGAGGCTGTAACCACAATCTGGGACTGTGATTTTCCTCTGCCTTTAATATTTCTCTAGGTAGATGGTTCCCCCAAGGTCTTAGCAATGTTATACACTTCACATAGGTGCAAATATGCATGGTACAAGGTGAGGGGGGGAAGAGGGGCAAGAAAAAAACAACCAAACAAAACCACACATACAAAAAAACCCCCCACACAAACAAAAAACCCCAACAAAATAAAAAACAGATGGTAACTTATCTGGAATAAAGTTCAGAGGGAGAATACTAAGTGTTACTGAGTAGAGTATCCTGTAGTTTGTTGGAAACATGATGCTGGTGATACTTTACCAACTAAAATGCTTGAGAAAAGGGCTTTGTAGACATGAGCACATTAAGCAATACTAAACTACTATACAGCCCTTCTCTTGTCCAATTTTATGTAGCACAAACCTGAATAGCTGATGATACTAACATGAGTGATAAACCATAGGTTAATGTTCTTCAGCTGAGCAGGTTAAAAAGATATATTTCAGGGGACTTGAAACAAGTCTTTCAAAAGCCATACAATGGCAGTTAATCTCTGAATGAAATCTAAGTTTTTATTCAAGTTCTATATTGATTTTTTAATATTGTGGTGAAAAACACTTGGCATAAGTTCAGAAACATCTACAAAGGTAATGTTTTCAAGAACTGAGGAATAATGTGCCCACTAAAACCTCCAATGAAAGAAAATCTCCATCAGGTTCTCAGCAGCAGGTGCTAAGCCTGATGTTGACAGTTGTGAATCTTCTATGATGTAGTATGGAAGTTGTTTGCTTTGCATATAAACATTTTGGTATTTGAGTTTGAAAAAACTTTCAGGTAGCCCTAATTGTTTATATATTTCTATAATCACTAGATGAAACAGAGGAGAGGTCCAAAATGTTGCCTGTGTTCTGTTGCAAGCTTTTGGAAAGCCATTGGAATGTATCAGTATTCAAGACTGTTTTCAAACCCTTTGTTCATATGCTTTAGAGCAGTGTGTTTAAGGATTAATGATAAACTAATGCTCATATCAGAGCTTAGGAGAAAAAAAAATTTTGTGGTAGAAGGTGATGGGTTTTCTCTGTATAAATGTCATAGATGAGTTTGAAATGTGCTTGACATTAGCAAAGAATGTCTAACTGAAAAAAAAAAACCCAACTTTCTAATGGTTTGACAGAAGTGAAACAGAGGGTACAGCTCCTGTTCTAGTGGTTCTTGACTTAAATTTTAGAAGGACCTTAGTAGGATGGCAATACAGATAAAATTGTTTCAGCTAGGTTCAAGCCTTAACCTTTGATTTTGAGAAACTCAAATGGCAGCTCTTGCTTCTGGTGAGCAGGGAATGTAACAATCTCTGTTTTGCCTGAGAAGGCTCAGAAAAGTGTCTAATGAATCAGCTTTCATGAGGGATGGGAGTCATAAAGTAAACTATGGAAGAATACAGGGGTGGACCTGGATGATATTCCTTTCTCATAAAGCTAGGGTGCAATTTTTGGCAAGTATGTTAACAAAAACACCTCTTCTGTCAGTAGCTATATACTCTTTATCACATACTAGCTGTTAGAGATGCTCTAAAAATGGAGGTGCTGACATTATTTTCAGGTTTTTACTTAGCTACCATTTCCAGTCTTTTTCTGTGCAGGGCTTCCCCTCAGAGATATAACTCCAGGCTATTCTTTTTTTCATAATCAATTGTTATTGCACATAATAATCCAAAACACTAAATCAGAAATGCAGAGATTCAAACTCTTTGGAATACTGGTGCCTGCCTGCTACGTGGGTTTTGCTTAACTTGCAATTGAGGAAGCTGCCTGGCCTAATTGTGGAGAACTTGCCTTAGGTGGAACTGAGCAAATTGCCCAACCCTTTGGAAAGAATGAAAGTTGCCGAGGAGACAAGGAAAAGAACAAGAAGTTTCTGGCAGGTCATCCTTAAAGGAGGGAACAGTTGAACCTAAACAAATAGCCTGAAGAAAGAACAGAAACCGGAGGAGGGGGAACCCAAACCAAACAAACAAACCAACCCACGGTTTGCCTCTGTGGCAGATCAGACCAACTGCTGGGCAACCTGTTCCCAAAAGTTTTAGCAAGTTTGAGCATTGTGTACCTGTGCTGGTGAAGGCTTTTGAAAGAATTGAATCTGGAAATGACAAGCAGTCCTAGCTTAACATTGTAGGAAATCAGACCTCTAAATAAACATTAAAATTCAGTTCAGTCTTATTTCATGTATTTATTAACTACATCAGAACAGGCTCTGAAAAGCCAAGATCTTGGCTCTTTCAGTGTTAAAGGTATTGCTGTTTTAGGCAGGTTTAACCTGCTGCCATCGTGGACTATGCTAAAGATTGGGTGGTTTGGTGTGATACTGTGATGCTAAGCTTAATATAGGCTTTAAAATTTGTTTCAAATTGAAGATTTAAAAAGCCTGGACTAGCTACATGCTTGCTTTGTATCCCAACTCCTTCTCAAATGTCATTGGAAGTAGGCTTTTTAATTTTAACTCCATGTCCTAGAAGCCTGGAAATTACTTCAGTGAACCCCAAAATGAACAAACTGTTTAGATTCAGGCAGTCCTATAAAGGAGGAAGAGTGGTCAGATGTAAAGTCCATGACTGATTTCCAGATGCAGAGGAAACTGAGTACACTTTCCATCTCTAGATGTTTTCCATCTGACATCAGGACCAGAGATAAGCAGAAGAGGAGGAGAGGATCTATAGCAGAGGTCTGTGCTGTCAGGAATGCTGTAGGGGTGGAGGATGTGTCCAGGTTTTTTCCTAGCCATAAAGGAATTAAGGGAAATATAGTGGAACTATGAATATTTTTTCTTTTTAATTGCCCTTTACTCAATCAGATAACCAAAGAATATTAGAGGCCAAAAAGTATGAACAGGTAGAAGGCAGAGTTACAGGGTTTATTTTTAAGAATAGGCTTATTTGTGGCTTAAGAAGCAATTTACAGCTTGTGAAGTCCCTCGGCTGCCGTTTGCTACCTGCTTGTAACTTGTTGTGTACGATCTTTTTGAATAGCGCTTCTGGCAACAGAAGTTCAGTGTAACGAGGTCTGTGCCTGCGGGGAATAATTGACATGCTAATTTGTTTCTTTGTGTGTTTTTTTCCCCCCTTCAGTCTCTCACAGTCAAATCACCCGGTTGTACAGTCGCTTCACTAGCCTCGACAAAGGAGAGAACGGCACTCTGAGGTGGGTGTTCTTCCCTTGACACGGATCTGCCCTGGTGCCTTGCTGCTGCAGCATGCTGACACGTTTTCCTCAGCTGGTGGATCAGTGAGGTGCTTACAACAGGTTCCTTCACACCTGCTGTCTACACGGACATCACAGTTTGTTTTGTGAAAGGTCAGGAAAAATCAGATTGTTGGACTGAGGTGCTCCAAATACCAGTTGCCTTTACTGTAGTGCTGAAGGTTTGTAGCACTTAATACCAAATCTGACCTTTCTTGTATTCATGGTCTTGCAACTAATGTTCAGAAATGTGAAACCACATTTTTTAGATTCTTACCTTTATGTTGTTTCTAATAATTGTGACAAGAGAGGTTTTGCTTTGTCATCTTTGTACTGGCTTTTATAACAAAAAGGTCATTTATATTTTTATGAGCATGGGCTTCTAATTGTTTCTGATACCCAGTGTCTTTTAACATTAATCTCTAGGCCCATTACTATTCTTAACTTTGCACCTCTTGTTGAATACCCACATCTATTAATGGGCTCAGAAATATGAAAGAGCTGGAACCAAGTCACTGACTAAACCACACATTTTTTAATAGTGCAGGATATATCAAGACCTTTAAAATGTTTGTAGCTACCAAATTGTAGACAGAAGACAAAGTGAACCAGTTTCTCACGACTTAGTTAAATAAAGATTAGGCTTAAACTTTATCAGCAGAACATTTTTTACTTTGAGTCTGCTGGAACAGATATTCTCAACTGAAAGGTAAACTCTAGTGGGATGATTGATGTTAAAATATGTCCTTGCTTGCTGTCTTTGTTCTCTACCCTTCCCTGCTGTGGTTGTTATATTATGTATTGGTTTACTCTTTATTTACTGAACTAATTAGAATTTTGGTTGTATTAAATTGCATATTCTGTTTTGTTTCCTACAGATTACATTAATGTTATGGAAATGGGTCACAAATTAAGAGCTGTCCATGACTGCACCAAGTGTGCAATTTTGTGACCAACATAATTGATATAAGACCATAATGCAACTTAGTCTGTTGCTTTTCTGTGTCCATGCTGGTACTCAAGGTTCAGATTTGGAAACTAACATATAGCTTTAAAAACTTGCCAAGAAAAGCAGCAAAAAAGGAATCTGATCAGTTTTCAAGTGGATTTTGGTTCCTGTTCACCATATGTATAGTTATGTGTATACCAGAACACAGGGAAGCTGGGAAGACTGCAGGAGAGAGGAGGAAGGGGAAAGGGACCTTGTTGTAGCACTGTATGTGGTGTCTGGCTGGGATAGAGTTAATTTTTTTTATAGCAATTCCATCCCAGTAAACAGATTCAGGGATCACCTGGCCTTTTATATATGATCTTGCAAAATGTGATGGTAGAATGCCCTCTGAACCTATAAAACCTAGACCTACCTGTAAACCAACCTAGCTCTAGAGTCACTGCTTAGAAGATGACAAGTAAGGCACACTGTTTTTGGCAGTACTGCTGCCATCCTGCAGTTGCCTTTCTTGAAGGAAATGTGCAGTTCTTTCTGGTGCCAGAAATTGCTGACTTCTCAGTTAACATTAAAATAATTGGTTGTGGAGTTGTACTGTAAACACAACTACTGAGTGATTATTTTTGGTTAAAGACTCTTCTAGATATTTTTAAGCTGACTGACTCCAGTGATTTTGACTGTGGCTGTACTGTAAATATCTGGACTTGCATAGCTGAAGGGATGACAAAATGGATTGTAGGTGTGCAAACAATTGACATGGGATGGGCAGGAACTGAAGCCCAGTTTGTCACCAAAGCAAGTGTATCATATAAATTGCAGCATTGGCTAATTGACAATTGTGACATCCAGATCAGCTGATGATATTGTAGATAGGTTAATACTTAAGTCTCAAAATTAAATGGTGAGAAAAATACTAACAGCCTCTTCAGACTTTGCATGTGAGTTTAGTCCTCACTGATGAGTGAAGGTGATGGCTGCTGGTCTAGCACAATTTGAACCTAGCATGTTTTTCCTCAGCTTTTCCCTCCAACTTTAAATTCACCTCTTGAGTCCATAAAGCTTGTATAAACCTCTAAGTTATTGTATTCAGCTTACATAAGAGTAGTAATTATGCTATGAATGTCTGTTGCTCAATGCTTAGTTTCATGGTGTTATGTATGGGGAGGAGCTTGACTTTCCTTGTTGATAATCACAGGGTACCTGGGAAAGGAAGTGAAGTTTGTTTGGAAAATCCCAGCATCTATGCAAACTGTCTTGCATAAACCATTAACTCAGTCTTGGCCTCTAAGCATGGTCTGCTCCCAAACAGGGCTGACTTAGTGGCATTCACATTTGGAAACCTGTCCTGGTACCCACAATATGTGGAAACCATTAAGTTTAACTAATGGAAAACAACAGCTTCCTGAACAAAACAATGAGGGGAGAGGAAGAACTACAGCTCAGGAGGCCATGAATGTCAGTTTCTGAAATACTGTTCAAAGGACTTACTACACTGAGGCAAGCAAGATGAAGTTCTGGTTGCTTACTGTCTCCAAACAGTTCAGGAGTCTTCCAGTTGTTTCCTGTGAGCAAGGGTTGTTTCCGTAAGGATGACTTGCAGCTTTGGCTTGCAGATCAGACAGGATAGAAATCACTCATGTGACTATGATCAGGAAAAGTGGGCAGTTCTTTATCATGTGAAATCTTTAAATGTGTACCACCCTTCTGAAGCAGAGGAAGAGTTGTGTAGTTTTTATCTGTGTATTAAAGAAGGGCATGGTAAAGAGCATTTTCTACAGAAGATGGTGATTAATCCTGGTTGTTAGAGAAGACATGGAGCTCATTCTGAAACTATAATCCAAAGCTGAAATCTTTCCTAGCCAGTGTACCTATGTGCAGTCTGAAGGTACTTTCTCTTTGCAGTTAAATAATGAGATGTAAGAGGAGGGTGTTGGTGGAGATAAAACTTCAAATGCCTTTTTTTAGCTTCTTCCTTCTCCTTATTCTCTAACTACAGCTATGGTTGCTGTTTACACTTTGGAGTTGAAAAACTTTCTGTAGCTTCACTTTTCTTGAACAAAACAAGTAAGCTCTGTCAGGCTTGCACCACTTGAATGAAACTGTGTTGTCAAATCCAGGATAAAACTGTTGGAAAATTCTTTTGTCACCTTTGGCTTCAATATTGTGACACACTGAGCAGACAAAACTAGAGGTTGATGCATTTGGATGTCCACAGCTACATCTAAATCATGAAATCTGAAACACATTTGTTCTGCCTACATCCTAACCACAGGTCAGGAGGCAACCAGTGTGCATGTTCTCTTCTTTACATTCTGATTGCCAAGATGAGGAAATTGAAGCATATGACCAGGATAAGAATGTTTGTTTCAGTGTGTCTCCTTGTTGGGCTGGCACTGAAATGTACACCACACAAGAATACATCTGCTCTGAAGTTTATCTGCTAGTAAGTAGCTTTAGACAGACAGGTACAGAGCTATAAAAAGGAGATTCTTGTCTAAACTGCTAGTTCTGCAGGGAGCCTCCCACGTAGCATAGTTTCTGGTGTGCTGGGGAAATGACAGGTTAAGCACTTCAGAAGTACTTTTCACAGTACTGCAATCAGTGTAGCCTCCTGAGTGTGGGAGAAGGAAGAGAGCAAGTGTCCTGGAAGGTGATACCTGAGGAGAACATTGAACTGTTTGTGTGTATCTCATGCTTAGGAAAGCTATTGACAAGGTGGTGTCTCCTGGAGAACTTCAGCAAGCCTCTCTTCCTGAGAGAAGGGTAACAGGAGCTAGCTGGGCTGTCTGTTCTTCTTTGTCAGTGAATCAATTCATCTCAGTCTGGAAAGGTGTCAGGCTGCTTCTTATGAGTTCACACTGATACAGCAAGATTTTGAGGCCCAGTGAAAAAGGTAAAACTCTGAATGTGGAATTCTTTACCTTTGCTTAAGAAAATGCAAAGGATTTTTAGCTTTGGCTAAAACAGATGAGATGGGCAGGATGTGGGTTTGGATTGGAGAATGACAGGGTACTAGAATAGTCTGTACTTCCATCCTTGGCCATGTTTTATTCATACTGCTTTCCCCCCTCCCTGCTTTGCACATCTAATTATCACCTTCAGTGTACTTCTTGGCCTACTGTTTATAAACCAATTACTCCTCTGATAGTTAAGTGACTTCTAAAATAAGTGTGAAGCATGTGTAAGGATGAAGCTAGATGAGATGGCTGATGGCTGAATAGTCTGTACTTCCATCCTTGGCCATGTTTTATTCATACTGCTTTCCCCCCTCCCTGCTTTGCACATCTAATTATCACCTTCAGTGTACTTCTTGGCCTACTGTTTATAAACCAATTACTCCTCTGATAGTTAAGTGACTTCTAAAATAAGTGTGAAGCATGTGTAAGGATGAAGCTAGATGAGATGGCTGATGGCTGGGAGGATGTCTGTCTTCTTTCCCTTCCCTATCATTTCTCCAGGCTCCCAGTTTGTCAGCCATGGTGCTGTTAGATTTTTGAAGGGTTTTGGGTGGCTTCAAGTTGCTAATTCAACAGAAAAATACTTAGGAGGTTGGAAAGGAGGAAGGTGGGGGGGAACTCTTTTGGAGGGTTAGTGAGATACCTCAGACTACCAAAAGTTTTGAGTGACAAAGCTAAATGTTAGCAAGGGAAGGGAGCAGTGAAACCTCTTCAGTAGTAACCTGTAAAATCTTTGACCATCTTGGGTGATACACTGTACTTATTACTATACTTATCATCTTGGGTGATACACTGTACTTATTATTACTATACTTAATTACTTCCCTTTTTCAAGTAATTTGTTACCTGTGTCCTCTGGGCACTTTTCCTGTCCTCTGCCACTTCTGCTTTGCATGGGTTTTTCTTTGTTTTACTTATCTTCAGCTCTAGATAGCCCTACTCTGTTCCCTCAACAGGGACAAGAAGTAGTCTGTGCTATCACTTCTGCTTTGCATGGGTTTTTCTTTCTGTTTTACTTTTCTTCAGCTCTAGATAGCCCTACTCTGCTCCCTCAACAGGGACAAGAAGTACTCTGTGCTACTATGCAGAAATAAAAGGATGAAAAACCAGAAACAATGGAAGGGGGGGAAAAAATGAAACTGTCTTGTAGGTTTCTGGCTGCCTTTGGGGTAAGGCAGAGCCACCTTCACAGCAGGGATCTGCTCTGTGCTCTGGAGGGTATACTCATGCTTAGAAATACTTGTCTTGCTTAGAATGTACCAATTTCTTACTGCAAAATATGTCTAAGAGGGAATGAACTGGCACATATTATTATGCAGGCTAACTTTATATATATATAAAGGTTGCTCTGTATGTTCTATCTAATAGAAGCCAGGTTCCTGGAAAGATATGTTAGAAGAGTCTTGTTGCCATAGCACGTGAACACTAAAGGGCATCACATTTCCTGTAAGATCCAGCCTCAGCCAGGTGAAGTTGGTCCCTAATGACTGCAGGAAGCCTTAATTTGTGAACTGGAGAATAACTTACATCCTGCATTCATTTACTTTTTTTATGGCTGCTACAGCCATTTCAATTATAATGCTCACTCAGTAATGTACTCTTAATAAGCAAAAACAGTCTACTGCCATCCTGATAATGACAGGACAAATAGATTTGAAACCCAGGGAGTTAATTGTGGTTAATTGTTAATCTCCTGTTACAAAGCAGAAAAACTGGCAGCTGAAATGAATGTAAATTGAGGCTTAATACCAAGAAACAGTGATATGCAAGTAAAAAAAATCTGAAGCTTTAGGATTTTGCTCTAAATGGGAGAGAGGGCAGTTGCTACTTTCAGCTTGTAGATGGTAGCATTGGCACTAAAGCCCTGTGGTGAAAATTTTTACCAGGGTGTAGTTTTTCCACATCACTGCATCTCCTGCCTAAACCACTAATGCATACTTTGCCCTTCAGCTATACCTTTAAAATGCAGCAGTCCTGAAGGCTCTGGTAACAAGTTGATCTTGTTAATACAGGTGTTAACTTTGCCTATTAAAAATAATTCAGACCTGGTCAGAGCAGAAGTTTGCTGGGATAGTTTCAAAATACAGCCAGGTTGTACTATTAGAAGGTCAGACTGTTTCACCATGCTGTAACAGATGTTATAACTGGGACTCTCACAGTGCCTGTGACTGAGGAGTGCTCCAGAATGCATTTGAAACTAGAGTGTCTTGCTTCTGTGCCTTCCCCCAGGCTAGTCTAGTCATATGGTCAACCAAGTCCTTTTCCCCCTGTGTCTTTGAGATCACAGCATTATAAAAGGCCAGCATACTTAAGTAATCTGATGATCAATTTGTTTCCTTGTTGCTGCCAGTTTCTTGGTGTCATGACATCATGAATTAAACCCTGTTGCTGAGTCATTTGCTGAGCATAGGTTGCAGAAGTTGCAAGCATTTAGTAACTAAGTTTGAGACTTTGACCCAAACTTCAAAACCAGTAGGACTGCATTTGGCTTGAAGGGAAGTGCCAGTTTCTGGAGACTAGGCAGGAAATGTCAAGGTATGCATCCAGACAGAATAGATTTTATTTTACAGCCTTACCCATTGCTGTTATCTTTGCAGTTCAAATTATTCTAGAGTACACCTTGTACTAAATGATAAATTGCTGTGGTTTTAGTCTGTGTGTGAAGCCAAAACAAACCCCAAACCAAAGTTGACTGAAGTAGTCACTAAGACATGCTGTCTGCCTTGGTCTCACCATGACTATCTTACTTCTGTGTCAGTAAAATTCTACTAGGTCAAAATAAAAACTAATCTATTATTCTAATAATAGAATTAACCCTATGTTCATGTCATACTGATGATGTCTGCCAGATCAGAAAAAACTATAGTACTGTAAGCACATATATGCTTATACCATACCGTGCAGATAGAATCCTGAGCTGCAAGGGGAATGGCTGGCAAGAGCAGTGGATACTTGCAATGTACTGGTGAAGTTACAGCTGATACACAGACCCCTGTTCAAGTCTAAATTTACTGCTTTAAAACAGGGCACTGCCTAGTTGAAGCTAAAATAATCTGAAATGTGTCATTTATATTAAGATAGGAAGTTGTTGCATTAACAAAAAATTCTATTAGAATATGCAGATCACTTATGGCATGTTTGGAGTATGGTGTTGTCCCAGAATCTGCAATGGGGGTGGTCTGGAAAAATCACACCAACTCAAATTATTCAGTACCAAAATGATTATTAGAACAAAGTTCTTTTTCATTTTGAAACCATGTTTTCCTTAAGCCATTTCATAAGCTTTCCTTTCCCTATATTGCAGACTAGCTGGCATCCTTGCAGGAAGGTTTCTAGCACAACATCTGAGCATCTAAGATGTGCTGTTAGAACATTGTCAGAACATTGCTAGTCTGTAATGTAATACTGGCTTGACATTGTCTTTTGCCTTGTTCTGTGCCATTAGTCACAGAGAAAACATGATTTAAAGAGTTAAGTTTTTAAAAGCCACCAAGTGTATTGCTGCAGACATAGAACCCAGGGGATGTTTTACTGTGAATTCTTCTTAAGCAACTTTTTCTGACTTCAACTTTATGCAGACTTCTTGTGTTCTTGCTTTACTTAGCCGTGAGGACTTCCAGAGGATTCCAGAGCTTGCCATCAATCCACTGGGAGACAGAATTATCAATGCCTTCTTTCCAGAAGGGTGAGTTCCAACAGACTGAATTTACAAGTGGGCACAAAGTTTGTAGTTCATCAGAAGTTTTGGTAGAAGTGAAACACTGATAATTAAAGCACAGAATTTTATATAGTCATAATAGAACTCCTCAAACTTGTCTTGAAACATATGTGGGTACATTTTCTTCTGCATGTTTTCATTTTCTGTAATGAGAAAGATTTCACAACCCAAAATGAGTTTTTTGTGTGCTTTATTCACTGACAAACTCAGGCTTCACATCAGTTTTTCATGGTTCTTGCTATGCTACTGAACACTTTTGGAGCAAGTCAAAGGCATGTATGGACTTTGGTTCTTAAAGCAAACCTATAGTAATACTATTTGATGCTAAGTAGTATTGCAGTTAACTAATTCAGTCTTGTTTTCCACCTTTTAGCCTGTAAGTGTCCCTTTATTAGATCAGCTTTTTGTGCTTGGCTTTAGTTGCTGACCACATTTAAGACAGTTTATGGCACTTCTAACATAAGTCCAAAGAAATGATCAGACTTGCAGTACTGTCTCTCTTCATTATAGCTCTTTAGATTGTGCTCAAGAACCTCAGCAGATTCCATAAAACATTTGTCATTAATGATTGATGAAGATTGGGCTGTCTAATCAAGTTATAGTACCAGCTAATACCAGGCAGGGTTCCCTGAATAGAAATCAGGAGTGCTGGGGAGCACTTACGTAGCTGGTTCCCACAAACTCAAGAATCTAGAGAGCTGTTTGTGAGGGAGTGGTGAGCGATGGCTGCACCACAAGCAGGAGAAAAGTGACAGCAAAGCTGACAGGGGCAATGTGCTTGCTGACAAAGGGCACAGCACCTGAAGGAGAAGAGCAGAGCAGGTCCAGTGACTGTCACATTAGCCAACAGTCCAGTGCTTGCTGCACAGGTTGGCAATGGGGAAGCCAATTGGGTCAGTCCAGGGAACCAGGGTTCAGATCAGCAAGACACATTGCCAGACTCAGCCATAGCTTCAGGGGAGCTCAGGCAAGAGCTGAGGGTGAGCTGATGAGCTTGAACAGATTTTTTTTTTTTTAAAAAAAGGGGAGCCCTCAATGACATTTCTCACAGCTTCTCTTTTAGCACAGTGTATTTCACAACAGTGTGATCGATGTTTGTGACTGCACTGTTCAGAGCTGGGTTTGAGCATAGGCAGCCAAGCCCTGGGGAAGTGGGAGTGGAGGAGGTGTTAATGCTTTAGACATTCCAGTCATACCTTTTATTGGAAAAAAAGACCTGTATCAGCTCTGCCAAAACTGCCCTGCTGCACTGCTTCCACAGAGAGGACCAGGTGAACTTCCGTGGGTTCATGAGGACGCTGGCTCACTTCCGACCCATCGAAGACAATGAAAAGAGCAAAGACCAGAATGGGCCAGAGCCCCTCAACAGCCGAAGTAACAAGCTCCACTGTAAGAAATGTGAACCTTCCTATAGAAGCTATTGCTTTTCTTTGGTTTTTTTTGTGGGAAGAGAGTGAAGGGACTTGGGGTCTTCTCTACAGTTTTTCCCTACGGAATGATATCCCCTAATACCACTTTTTGAAATGAACTTGCAAGCTTACCTGTTCAAAATGTCACCAATTCACCTATTCTTGTACTGGAATTTGGTGGAATTGACTGAATCTTGAGTAAACATGCTTTTCCAAACATCATCTAACAGTGTTTTGAAATGATATGCATGCAGAATTAATTTAGATTTAGGAGCCACATCCCCTGTGTGAATGGGTTTTGCTGCTTCTTTCTGCAGTCTTCCCTGTAATATACTGCTTCACCTTCAGCTGAGTACTTTCTTATTTAGGTGCCTGCCTACAGTATATGAGCAGTGCTCTTGCTTGCTAACCAAAGTTGGCAACAGTCCTCAGAGCACTTAATTCCTGTCATACCTCATCCAGAATATAGTCAAAGAGAATGATTGGTAATGTGAAAATGGTTTGCTCTGAAGTTAAAGGATTTGGCAACAGTCCTCAGAGCACTTAATTTCTGTCATACCACATCCAGAATATAGTCAAAGAGTGATTGGTAATGTAAAAATGGTTTGCTCTGAAGTTAAAGGACTGACTGTATCTTAGTGGTAATTCTAATTCCATGAATTGGGGCTTTGAAGAAGTACCTCAACAAGTAGTTTGCTTCTGAAAGTACTTATACTGACTGCTTAGGGTTTCTCACTTCAATAACACTATCCCTGTGTGTAGTAATAACACTTTATAGAACTGAACATGAGTTTTATGACAAATTAAAATTCTAAGCTAATTATCTTAAAATAATTTGTTAATACTTTTTTTTTCTTAGATAAATGTATTATTATGAAGAAAAATAATGGCACTTGAATTAAACTGCTCATTCTTTTCTTCCCTGTAGTTGCTTTTCGGTTATATGATCTAGATAAAGATGACAAGATTTCCAGGGATGAGCTTCTTCAGGTAAATGGCACAGGGCTGTTTTGAATTATTTTATCATGACCTTCTGTGATTCACACCCAATTAGAATGAAGAGGGAAGTTAAAACAGCCTTCTCAGAAGAAGCCCTGTAGGAATTTGGTGGCTAATTGCTTGTCTCTGACTTAAAGCTTTAGATATGGTATAAGACTTCTAATCTCATTTGGTAGCCTAGGCTGTTCTATCAGACTGAGAATGCTAGATTAAAACTTAAACCAGGGTGTTAGGCTAAGCAGATCCTATTGAAGTTATACCTAAATATCCAACAAATACACTAAGCCCCTTAAGAACTACCTTCTAGAACTTGCAAAGGTGCTTCTAGCAGGACTTCACAGTGACAACCTTTGGGTTGTTTGCCTGATCCTCTGTGCATCCTTTCAGTAAACTAAAGCTTCCTGAAATTGCAGCAAAGGTAAACCAAGTTCATCAGTGCTGCATGTCTATGAAACAAGGCTTGAGCTAGGAGTAATTACATACTACTAATCCTGGGAAGCAGACATGGCAATTTGTGGTTTCTGATGTAGGGCAAGGATTTCCTTTTGGCTGACTGAAACTGCCCTCTACTATCTGCACAGAAAATGCTTTACTAACTGTAGAGGGTAATGACAGTTACTTGACCATATACTTAGAAGATTCCTGTTGGCAGCTATCTCAAACAGCAGATACTTGATCAGGTGCTGGTATGGTTACCATGGTTTGAACCTGGTTGGCAGTTGAATGCCCTCCCTCTAGCCCCAGTGAGTTGGGAGAGGGAATTGGAGGGGTAGTGGTAAGGAGACTCATAGGTGGAGATAAAAACACTTTAATAATTGAAAAATAATAAAATAACTAAAATAGTAATAACAGAATAACAAATGAGTGATGTACAGGGCAATTGCTCACCACTGATGCCCAGCCTGTTTCTAGCTAGTGATCTTGGAGCAGAGAAGGTCCTGAAACCACATCCCAGAAGCACTCAGCTTCCCAGTCCCCCTCATCTACCTACTGAGCATGGCTTTGTATGATGTGGGATATTGCACTGGCCAGTTCTAGTTTGTTGTTCTGGTTATGATCCCACCTACCTTCTTGTGCACCTCCACATGAGCAAAAAGTGGAAAGTTTAAAAGTCCTTGAAGCAGTCACTAAAAATACATTATCAATGTTCTTCTCAAACAGATTCACTTACTGAATCTGAAACACAGCACTAATCTAGCTACTAGGAAGAAAAATACTATGTCCCAGCTGAAACCAGGACAATGTTTTGTGGGGAAAAAGACAAAAACATTGGGCCAAAATGTATTAACTGCTAGTTCCAAAAGCTTGCCTCTTCCTGCTGCCTAATGAAAGAGCAGGATCCTTTGTCAAAGGCAGCTACAGCAGGAAGCTGACTTTCCTGAAAGCCTTGATGTACTAAGGACAAATGGAAGTCTGTCTAAAGATTACTTCCATGGAAATCCTCCAGGATTTTCCTTGTATACTGTCAAAACACCATCCACAAGAAAAACAGCACTAAGAATACTTCTGTTCCTGTGTCAGTAAGTTACTTTTCCTTATGCAGGTCCCCAGATTTGTGTTTAATGTGTTGCAGGTCTTGCGGATGATGGTCGGTGTGAACATTTCAGATGAGCAGCTGGGCAGCATTGCTGACAGGACAATCCAGGAAGCTGACCAAGATGGGGACGGTGCCATCTCCTTTGCAGAGTTTGCAGAGGTTGGTAAACTACCTTCTAAACACTAAAGGGAAGTGCTCAATAGTGGGCAAGTGTGATTTAAATGCAAACAGAAGTCATCATTTCAATAGGCCTGCCTGCATTTGGGCAAAGCAAGCCTCCTGCTAGCTCTTGGTCTTCCCTTCTTTATTAGGATCTTCATTTTCATGAGAACATTGGAAGTTTTGTAGTTCAAGTCCTTTACATTATATCTTTTGGTAGTCAGAAATAGCTACTAGTAAGGAGCCATTGCATAGTCAGTGGAGAAAGTTGGCCTATAGCAAAAGAATTTCAATTGCCCAATGGGATGGTATTGATAAGAACCAGACTGATCTTGGAGGTGGACAAAGACATTACAAGAGGCAACAGAAACAAGTTGCAATGTGAGAAATTGTTTAGCTCTAAGGCAGACTTTTTCCAGAGGGTGTTGATAGCTTCTGAAGATGTAGAACCTCCTTCTTTAGAGATATTTAAAAATTAACTGGACAAGGCCCTGAGTAACTTAGCTGGCCCTGCTTTAAGTAAGAGTTGAGAGAGACCTCCACAGGTCTCTTCAAACTTAAATTAATCTTGGAACACTGGAGTCTATTGCCTGAAACAGCCTGGAGTGGACAAATGTTTTTTTATATATCTCAGTATTAATAACAATTCAATAAATGAAGCTGCCACCTTATTTTTACAATTATGTGTTAGTGAGACTGTGGTCTTGATTTTAGCTCTTCCATGATTGCTCATGCTCCTTGCTTTTTTTTTCCCCATCCATTTTCTGGCCACGCATTCCCATGCAACCTCATTTTGGGAATCTGAGCCTTTCTGGGCTGTTGGCAGACTGAAGCTGTGCTAGTTACATTTTGGTTGACAGCCTTCTTCCAGCTTTAATGACTGAAGTTTCCTTCCTTGGAAGGACCTTAGTCTGGAATGAAAAATAGCAGTCTCTAGATGAAGGACTATCATGCCAAATTGAAGACATCCCACGTTCCTGCTTATTTCCTCTATACTAGAGTAAGAAACTTTGTAGGAAAGAAGTATATACAGTAACTGAAGTAGCTGTTTCTGAATTTTATTGCAGGTTATGAAGAAGGTGGATGTAGAACAGAAAATGAGCATTCGATTTCTTCACTGATAGATGGAGAACCTGTTCCTTCCTGCCCCTACTATGTAATGAATAGAACTTAATTTTCTCCTTAGCTATGCAACTTGGAATTGAGTATTTTTTGAAAAGAAAATTTCCTTCCATTTTTTTTTACCCTTTCTCCCTTGTCTCCTTCTGCACTACTGTTTCAGAAAAAGTCTCTCCTTATGTACTGCTGTTTAATCTACAAACTGATTCTTCTGAGCTTGGAGTCTGAGAATGGAAAAACTGGAACATGCCACAGAAGTGCCCTCTGAAACACTTTGGAGACAAGCATCTACTCAACTACTAGCTGCAGTGATAATCCATTTCTGCTTCCAGTAGCAACACCATATTACAGCTGTCTCTTTCCCATTTTGCTATTTACATGCAGATTTGTCTCTTCATTGCTTCCAAATCTGCCTTCTACTTGAGGACTTCTCAATTTCTATGGCTTCATTGTACAACTAGCACTGAATGCATGATGATAACCTGGAGTACTTTAAAGTACTGTGAATAGATAGCAAGGCATTTGACACAGTCCCCC
>NW_008583467.1:14942-15177 GCF_000691845.1 Merops nubicus | reverse complement strand
GGGACGCGGGGAGGGGACAAGGGACGTGGAGTCGGGCAGGGGGAGGGACGTGGGAGAGGGATGGGGGGGGAGGGACACAGCCACAGGGACAAGGGGATATTGGACCAAGGGAGCGGCACTGGTGGGTGCGTGAAGAAGAGTGGCCAGAAGGTTTCCTCCCCGTCTCCTCAGCCCTGGCGAGGCCACCTCTGGAGTCTCGTGGCCAGTTCTGGGCTCCCCCGTTCCAGAGAGACAA
>NW_008583467.1:4358-14908 GCF_000691845.1 Merops nubicus | reverse complement strand
GATGCAGAGAGGACTGGAGAATCCCTTTGATGCAGAAGGGCTGAGAGCATGGTGCTGTTTAGCCTGGAGAAGAGAAGACTCAGAGGGGATCTGATCCAACGTGCATCGATATCTGAAGGGCAGGGGGCAAGAGGACAGGGCCAGACTCTTGTCAGCGGTGCCCAGCAATAGCACAAGGGGGAATAGGCACGAACCAGAACACGGGAGGTTCCAGCTCAACAGGAAGAAAAACTTTTCTTGTGACTGTGTCAGAGCCCTGGACGAGGCTGTCCAGAGAGGCTGCAGAGTTTATTTCTCTGGGGACTTTCAAAACCCACCTGGATGCAATCCTGGGCAACCTGCTCTAGCTGAACCTGCTTTAACAGGGGATTTGGACTAGATAATCTCCAGAGGTCCCTTCCAACCCCTACCATTCTGTGATGGTGAGGAGGAAGGAGCCACACTAAAGGTAACAGTGATGGACATGGCCAAGAGCCCACTTGAGGGAACAGGTTGCTCCAGAGAGGGATCCTGACCCACACTCAGCACATGCAGTCACCCCCATCCACATCTCTGCCCCTCTTGTGGGACACAGCAGAGGGGAAATGATCTGCCTCATTAGACCCCTGCGAGGACTCAGGGCCATAAGATGGGCAGGGTGCCCGATGCCACTGTCCTGCCCTGAGCATGCTGCTTGGCAGCCCCTTCCCTGCACATACACCAAACCCACCGCAGAGCCGACCGGGCTCTGGGGCTGACTTTCTGAAGGCTATAACCTTCAGGCTCAGTTTGGCTTGGCAATACTGACCAGAAAACTAAATCTCTTTTAAGAACTCCACCTTTTGGACATAAAACCCTTGCACATTCACCAAATGGAGGGATGAGTACCATGCAAACTGACCACAGATTGAGACAATGACATTAACAATGAACCTTACCAGACCTGGGGAGGTTGGGGGAGTGAGTATGTGTGGATAATTTATCTGTCTTATCTTCTCTACAGCCTTTTTAACTTACATGTTTGGTTTTACAGGGACAGGTCCCTCATAATCGAGCATGGACATGTGCTAAAAACCTCACATTGCTTTTATAATAGTATTTTTAAAAGTAAGATTCTCCCCAGTGGGACTATGCACAGTAGTAAAGTTAAACACCCACATAAGTGATACCAGGATCAAAGACCATGAATCACAGAGGTTTCCTTGCAAGCACGTTTAGTAGGATGAATAATTTTATATATACTGCATCCTAAAAGAAAAATCAATAAAGACACTCCTCTAAAGAAATAAAAATCTAAGAGTAAGAAAGAGCAGAGATCACCCATAAAAAGCAGTCTGTACAGTGACAATGAAGAAACAAAAAAAGTTAATGATTATGCTGTGCAGATGGAAAATCCTGACTGCTAAGCCAAATTAAATAAGATCTGGAAAACCAGTTGCACCATCTCTTGCAATTTAATTTACTGCTCTTTAAATAGAAGGCAACATAATGACCATTTGGGAGAGCTTGGAATCTAAAAATTCATTGGTATGCCCACTCCAAGCATTTTCTCTCTATTTTAATGGTGAGCCCACCAAAAATGTTAACCCTGAAAAAAAAAACAACACAATAAATAGCAGCATCTAGGCATGGATTTTCTCAGAAGAGCTGGAAAAGACAGGAGGAGAGGAGGAGAGTGCTAATTTCTTATGACCCTAAAGGGCCACATCTCTCTGTGGTGGTTGTTGCCAGTCTCCATGCCCAATCCATTCTTGGTGTCCTCTACTGAGGTTGCCAACAAAGTGTGAAATTTTGGATTTGCAGCAGTACTCTGGAAATAAGGCCAAAATCACTAGACCACATCACAAAAACTAACTATGAATTCAGCACCTGCCTCTGACAGGAACCACATGCATCAGTGAAAACCTCCAGATTCCATTATTAGAGAGCTACCCATCATTTAAAACCTTATAGCTCGGGCTGAAAACAAATTCATCTGTTATAAACAACCTGAGCTGCAAGGAACTATGTAGAAGTACAACCCCCACACCTCTGAGACACGGAGCAAGTACCAGGCAGCACAGTCTGGATCATTATTCCAAATGAGACATGTAAAGCCTCCATTTATTTCTTGTTTACATCAGTAAATATCAGGCTTCACAGTGACACAAGGTACATTGTGGGAATCTCAACTAACAGCAAATTAATCTGGTTGTGGAGGAAGGGCAATCACAGGATGCACTGAATTAGTGCATCCTTTGCCTTCAGAGATTTCTAAGAAGTCGTGACACAGAGGGGAAAACAAATCTCCCAAGATGGATCTCACAAGGGGAAGGAAAAAAAAATAACTCATGGGAACAGCATCCTGATTCTGCTTTGCCACCTCACGCTGCCAGCACTCCTTGACTGAAATCAGTTCAGAGATTAAAATTGCCAGGAAATCATTAGCATCTTCAGAGAGAGATTTATAGAGCTTTAATTAAATTATTGATATTTGCCACATATGTCTGAAAAGCTCTTTTTTAAAGAAACCCTAGTGATGCCCTCTCCTGTGTGTTTGTACCTCTTCAGGCAGATTTACCACAAACAAAGAGTGCTATGGTGCAGTTCTGGGCTACAGGATGGTGCAAAGGTGAGGGGAGTTGTTTAAAACTCACCATCAGAGAAGGGGCTTCTGGTCCTATTCCTTTTGCTTCCTCCCAGCCACATCCTCCTTTTGCTTGCAGGGCTCTCCAAGCCAACAGGCAACTTTCTGCTGTGGCTTTATAAAGCAGGACCTGTGTGGCTGAGAGCAGGAGTCAGCTGGTGGATTGGCTCAGCTGACTTCAGATGGGCAACAGCTGAAATTTCCCCAGGTAACAATTGGGGAGAAAAAGAAACCCAAAGAACTGGAGTGGAGAATCCTGTTTTGCCCCATTCTGTGTGTTCCCAGCACTGCTTGCCTGCTCCCAGTTTCAGACACCTGAACCTCTTTGCCACAGCGAAGACCCAAGTCACTCCACACTGGGGCTAATTAGAGCTGGAGAAGGCACAGTACAGCTAAAAGAAACAATGAATACTTCATAACCCTTGTCATGGTTCTACTTAAGATTTAAATCCCTACTCTCATAATCCTTGCTGATCCCAAAATCTTGACAGCAGTGGGTATGTTAGGTGTGCTTGAAAAGTTATTTGCCTGTTCTGGTAGCAATTCCCATAGCCCCTGCTCCCAGGCAGTGCAGGGCATAAAGCTGTGGCATAGAGCTAGGGCTGTCTGAGGGGGCACACTGCTCTTAACACCAGCAGGACCATCCCTTCTCCACTGGCAGCTGTGTACCATCGCTGTGGCAACGCCACACCTGAGGATGTGAGAAATATTAGGAAAGCATTAGGTTTATTTTAGCTATATTCTAATGCAATGCAGCACCTGGAAGGGAACAAGCACCATATGAGCAGTCACATTGCTGGAAGTGTTCCACAGCTATTTGCGAGGTGGCAGGTACCACACCTTAGAAAACAGCTAAGAGAGAACCTGGGTTGGTTTGCTCAGTGCTCCTGAAACAAAAGGAACGGTGCAAAACGTTGGGCTAGAGCTCTCTGCAGCCAAGGCTCCTCGTTTTCTCTTCTGAGGCAGAGCTAGTTGGAGCATAAACCTTCATGGACCGGAGGGATGGCTCGAGCACAAGCCTTGGCTGCTGTGCCCAGCTGCTGCCCCGCTGCTGCCTCACAGCCTGAGCCAACAGCCATGAAACGTAATTTCCCCACCAAATGCTGGTGTCACGATCACTTGCTCTTGAAACACTGCCTGGGACTTCAGAAGCATATTAAGTAACACAAAAGCTGCTTCTGAGAGGTTCCCAAGAAGATAAAGTGATCAACCAAGAGCTGATGCAGAGGTGAGGATGAAAGGATTTTATTCGATATTCGCTTCCAGAGGCTTAAATAGATGTTTTTTAAAACATAAAACATGATACTAAAGTGTTGAATGCCAATGCTTTTGGCAAAAGCTCCCTCATCTAGGAATGATTTCATATCAGCCAAGCTGTTAAGCGGAGGTTGTCATGGAAACAGGTTATATTCAAATGATATGGCCAGAGATATACTGTATTTAGTGAGTTCTTCATTCGCTGCATATTGGGAACATGTCAGAACTAACTGATATTGCGTAACTTTGTTTTGTTAAAAACAAACTAGCTCACTGCCCCTGTATTTCTCGCAGGCTTGAGTCCAGTCCTGCCTGGGACAGGTTTCCAGCAGAGTACCAAGCACTGCTCCACACCAGAGACACCTCACACAGCTGGTTCCTGCAAGCTCCTGCTCGCTGAAGTCTTCCTTCAAATGCATGAACCTACCAAAGTCAAACAAGCAGAGGAACCTTTCCTTAGCTTGTACAACTGAGATGGCCATTCACTAGTCCAAAAAGAAGTGCAGTTCAACTTCATCCTTTCCTTTCCTGCTAAAAAAGTTCCTACATATGCATTGTGAAAGTGAAAAAACAAAAACAAAACAAACAACCCAAAATTAAAAAAAAAACAACCCTATACAACTACATAAAAGTAAAGCCAGGTCATGCATTCATGGGAATCCCATACGTGTCCATGGCCTCATGACCTCCTCATAAACACAGGACTCCTATTAACTTACTGTCTGGGAGTAATGCTAGCACAAATCTCAAGGTCCATGTGCATACTGAATTAGTACATCTGCTTTTTTAGTTGTGGGGCTGTTGAAAAGAGAGAGAATTTTGTTCCCCATGCAAGCAGCAAATGCATATTTTTAAGATATAAACAAAATTAATGGAATAGTTCTTGCTCAAGTTATGAACCAAAATAAAATTGCCTTTGGCCAGGACCCTGTGTGGAAACTTCAGCCTGAAAAGCAAAAACAGAAAGGAAAGACAAAACTGGCTCCAAAATCACTATCATGGGAACCGCTGTGCAGCTTTTACAGAGCAGAGTCCAAAGGAAAGTGTTTTAAACAGTCTCCCAAGGGATCAAGATTCCTGATTGCTCAATAGAAGCTGAGCATTAAGTGCAAGTCAAACAAAAGTAAAACCTTACCCTTAAAGTTGTTACATAACTGAGCATACTGTAAAATGCTTCATGGGAAGGCAACGGCATCTCATAACCTCTGGTTCCAGGGATCTGTGAAAATGGAACAGCAGCTTGCTAGCTTCTGGGGCAGGTAATCCTAAATTTCTCCAAGCTTTCTCTCTGATACAGTTGATAAAGGAAAAACAAAGGCCAAAGAGTTCCTCTGATATCTGAAAAAAGCAAACCACAGGACAGACGTCTGCCAGATGTGAACACGAAGAAGGCAGCACCTTCAGTGACCTAGCTGGAAAAACATCAGTCTTTCCAGGATCCTTGATGCTCTGCAGAATTCCAGCTCTCTTTGGTTACCATTGCTTGTGAAGGAAGGCTGAGCATCATCCAAAGTCCCTTACAGTTAAGCAAAGGCAGGCATTGAGTTCAATATGCTTTAGATTAGATCTTCAGTCTTCACCTACCCATCTTTGGGGAGCCAAACTGGCTTAACTCAGCATCCAAGCCACGCATCAGGTATCAGGAGACTTGGATTTCTTACTTAGCTTTGGATGCCAGGGTTCTGCTTCCATTCCTCCCCTTTCCCATTCTGCACACTTGCAAGGCACTGGAGCTATCTTAGGTGCTTAAGAGATGCCCACCAAGGGTGAGGCCAAGGGCATAAATGCAAGACACCAAACAGACCTCAAATCTGAGTTATATCTTGGACACAAACTCCAACCAGCTTTCTTTTCCTTCTTCCCCAGTAAAATATCTGCAGAATGTGTCACTTAGCTATCACTTCCTCAAACACAAGGATTCCAAAATAGCACCATCCACAATGTTATTCTCTCTTATATTAAATCAGAAAGAAACCACATCTGGCATTGATGCGGAACATGAGCTTAAATACTGATCTTTTTTTCCACAGGCACCCCAGTATACAGCTGAAGGAAACTAGAGTCACATCCCACACACTGAGCAAACCATGTTAACCTCTACTACAGAGTAAGCCTGGGATGGAAACCTCATCCAGTATAGACATTGTTAAAAATTAATAAATTCTAAAATATAGAAACCACAAAAACATAATATTTTAATGGGTTTTATGCACATCTCTTAAAAATTATAAGCTCATGCTGCTCTATGGTTCAACTTACAGGGGTCACTCCACTTTCTGTATCACACCATCAAATTTGGTAGCAACCCAAGCCAGCAAAACCAAAGACCCCTCTGGAAATAAACCACTAGAGGGAGACTGACCTCAGCAATGTAACACCCACCGGGAGAAAACCCTGCACATCATTTAAAAAATCATCAAGATTCAGATAAAATGCTCTCCCCATAGCTCAGTTCAAAATTACTCTTTGTGTTTCTTCTCCACAAATAAAAGTGGCTGAAACTAATGGGTCAAGTTCGGCTTCATTACTGTAAATTGAAGGAGTGTCGTGTAAATGGGATCAGACAGTCACATATTCTTCTGCTGTTGTAAGAGAGGTTAGGTCGCTTCTATTGAAAAAAAAAAAACACAAAAAAATACCCCAGCCACTGAAAATACTAATAGCTGTATCCTAGCAACACCACGGATTCCATGTGGACTTTGTTCTGCAGTCTACAGCCTTATTTCATCAAAATTATTGACTTTCTCAAAGTCTCTAAACGACCATCAAAAACCAGTTAGTGCTTAAAAAATACAAACATTTAATTAGTCACATTAATAAGAAAAAAAGAAAAGCAGCATTTCACGCTAGCACTCCCTTTGCATGGAGCTCAGTTTAGTTCCCTTTGAAATCAACGTCAAAATTCCCACTTCATTTATTGGTAGCAGAGCTGAGTCCTTCCTTTGAGAAGAAAAGCTGGAAATGGCCCTGCAGAACTTGGCAGATGAGGTTTGTCTCCTAGGCTGGGCTCACGTGTTGCAGGGATGAAATTCTCAGATTCTCCATGATCCTTCCAGTCACCATGTCCTATTGCAAAGGTAATTCAGTTAGTTTCAAACAATATACAGGAGGTTTCTCCAAGACTTCTGTAGTGTGCATGTAACCAATGCCTTTTTTTTTTTTCCTTGCTAAGCTTTCTTTTTATTTAATCACAACAATTTTTTCCAAGATCACAAAAAATGTGAAATCCTGTTGGATCTTCCCAAAAGCCCATACCCTGCTCCTCTCAGGTATGAAGACTTCAGGTTTAACACAGCTCTGGGAGGTTTTCCCTCCTTGGCCCTACATCACTGAAGAGAAGTTAATTAAACACAAGAGAAAAAGGCCAATTAAATAAAAACTGAAACCACCTAATCCAAAGTAAAAACCTTTGTACAAAAGGAACAACTACAAAAAAAAAAACCAACCCAGCCCCAAACAAATAAGCTGTTATCAACATCTTCCATGATGATCTGAGGAATCCTGGGGCATTTTGGCATTTGGGGTTTGGGCAGGCTTGGATTTGGGTCACAATTTCCACTCAGCTCCAAAGTACATCACAGCTTTTCCGATAGTTTTAAACTGTTATTTCAAGCTCTGCTTCAGCAAGTTTGCAAGACCTTTTACCAGAGAGAAAGCATTATTAAAACAATAGATTCTTTTTCATTAGCCTGCCTTAAAAGCTCAGTGGGTAGAACAGTATGGTGAAATACGTTTCTCATGCTTTACTTAGCCTACAAAGTTGGTTGAGACCCATGAACACTTCTAAGCTGCAAAACCTTTTTATGTGTTATTTCTATAGTTCAAAATTTGATGAACGAATGCCTTTATGTAGTTTAAATACAGAAGGGTTAGTTGGTGATTTTCAGCCCTTGAACATGAATCCAGTGATGGCTTGATTTGAATTCCAGATGTGGCACTGAACTTTCCACAGGGCTTCAGCAGCCCTGAGCTGACCTCCAAGCTGCTGCTCTTGGCCTCGGGAATATGCTGCTATATTGTCATCCTGCTCCAACACCCTGGCAAGGGCTTTATCTAAATAGACAACACCCATTTCACTAAGAACTCTGTATTTCAGTAGTGTTCATGGACTCACTGATATTGCTAAAACTCCAAGTTTTAGTCCCAATGAAGGTTTTTACATCCTTTTGTTTCAATCAGTTGTGGAGATGGAAGGGGTCGTAGGCAAGGAGGGGATATCCATTTGCACAGTGCCAAAGGAAGGAGTAGTTCTGCCTTCAGTCTGAGCTGTGCACAGGTATAAACCACCAGGAAAGGTAATATATAAGGACAACAGAGCAGCAAAGAAATCAGCTTTCAGATTTTATCTACTCTAGCTAAAAAGCTGGCATCAGAAGGCACTTCCAGCACCTCAAATAATAAATTAATAATGATTAATTCCAAAACTGCTCCAAGGAGAGCAACTAAAAGATTTCAGAGTTGCATACCAAATTAAGTTCCTAGTTATACCTTGAGAGAGTGCTGTTGGGCTGACTTGTACCTGGGTAATATATAAAAGGGGGGGAGAAAGTAAAACACACAGCAAAGATGAAGGTGCTTTGACTGGCCAAGCACATTTTGTTTGAAGGCTCTCTTTAGCATTTCCTAAGAGTAGCAACTGCAGCCTGTTGACCAGTTGCAGCAGGTTTGCTTTTGATGGCAGACACTGTAGACAGCAAGTGGAGAATAGCAAGGGCTGAATTCATAAGAAGGAATTAAAAACATGCCTTCACAGTCACTTTGAAAATGAACCTTCAGTTGTGCACTGCCTCTTTTTCTTTTTTTTTAAGCACTTTATTTTCTAGACAGACATTCAGAGTAGGTCTATCTGAAAGCAGAGAAAAAGTAGCAACAGATATAAGTTGTTTCATAATCAAAACATTCACTTTTTGTTCTGAAGTTGCCCATGCTGTCCACAGTGAATTTGCTGTTGGGTACCAAAGGCCTTTTCCCCATGAGGAGGGTGGTGGATTCACCCTGTACTGACGAGATGGCAAGGGCTGAAGTCAGTCACACAGGGAGATGTGACAACACCTTGTGTAAAGCCTGTTGCTGCCAGGTTTTACCTCAGCCCGTGGAGCTGGCTGCAGCACATGCGTGTACGCATGTAATGAGCAATAAGTTTATTTATTGTAAGACATTATAATCCTTCCTGCTAACGAAGAACTTGGGGCCTGAGAAGCACCACAGTGGCAGAGCCAAGGGCTGGCAGTGCTCCTAAAGGCAATAAGCTGCTTATCTCCATCCTAAGGAGTTTATAGTGCCCGTGTATCTCCAAAAGCTCATTAGCTCCTCAGTAAGCGGCTGAGACATCAGATGCACAAGAACAGCAATGGCTTGAGGTTGCTACAGCACAGCTAAAACTTCTGGGGTTGGCTAGTCTGCCACAGGCTGGCTCAATAACCTGAAGCAATCCCACTTACCTATAAACTGGAAGAAGCTTGATCCTGTGAAACCCTCCTTATTATCCAGCTTTGGCAGTAGGAGAACGCGCGGCTGAAGCTCAGCCCTGAGGAGGTACCACCAAGAGCTGGGACTGGCAGAGGATGGCGTCCACAGCATCACCAACCCCACAGCAGCAGAGGAGGCCACGTGCCCTGATGTGGCCCCACACCCCATCTGCTTCTCCCGGGCCCTGAGCTCCTCTGGTCACTCGCTGCCTCCGGGGCAGTGGGGTGGGAACGCAGCCCAAGCAGATGCTTTGTATCCTGTGAGAGAGAACTATGGAGAGAGGATGAGAAGGAACAGGAAAATCTGACCCTGGGGAATTGCCCCTGGGGATTGGTGAGGAATGGGTTTTTGTAACTCTCTCGGCACGTCCGTGGGACTGCAGCTAGGAGCTCCTGTAGAAAGCCATCCAGCCAGGGATATTTCCTGCCTGGCTGCGGCGCTTCCCTGCGTCACAGGGGAGCTCTTCCACAAAAGAGCTGCTTCTGAAGAACAGCGTGTCACCAACAATTCACTGGGTTAAGTTTAGCAAAGCCAGTGATAGAAGTGAGCAGGAAGGAGCTATTCTTCCCCTCTGCTTTTCTTCCCTTGCCATTGAGCAGAGTCTTTAAAGATCAGTTCCCTTTGCAGAAGGCTACAGAACTTCTAGCAAGTGGCATGCATGGAGGCATTCACAGCCATGATACCTGTGTCTGGTTATTTCCAGTCAAAATAATCTCCTACTCAATTATGGAGAAGAATAGCGAAGCTCAGCCTGACTCACAATCACATGGGGGAAAAAATGAGAGGAGTTGTTCAAGTTCAAAACGTTCAGCTTGCTGTGGAGGAGGATTAGCACCGCTGTGGAAGGAGGTTTTCTCTCCCTCTGCAACAGCACAGCACTAAGGGATGGAAAAGACCCGAGTCCACTTCCCTGCTGTGCCAAATATACTCCTCCATTCTTCTCTCCTCCCTCCCCAAGAGAGCATATGAAGTATTAAACAGCCAGGAATAAGCACTTGAAAAATGTGATAGCTAGCTGTCAGATACCTCTCTGCCAGATAGCTGCAGCTCTGTGACTGTTTGCCTGCAGCTCCTCTGCTGCCATCCAGGAAAGGGGGATTCAACAGTGACATTAATTCTCTCATCCACTTCGGAGTCATCGGTACATTTTGCACGACTGTGCTAATACTTCTGGGAAGAAAACCACATCCAAAATGCTTCATTAGTGTTTTGCTGAGCA
>NW_008583467.1:0-4327 GCF_000691845.1 Merops nubicus | reverse complement strand
CCCCGCTCTGCCCAGCCTGATGGCAGTGCCAGTGCCCCATACCTGCCCCTACACCTGGACCCTCTGCAAGTGAGAGGCAGGGTGAGGGGCTCCCAGAGCTGGTTTGGCTCTGCCTTCACTCCACTGGCACGTACCATGGCTGTGCCCTGGTTACAAAGGGCCAGCATGACTCCTGTGCAAAGCAGTTATTTTGGGTAGTACTGGAAATTTTGCAGACTTAAAACTTCTCACACTGTTTTCCTGTTGCCGGTGCCCAAACATTACCTTAATGTGTCATCTTCTGTTCTGTCGTTGTCACAAAGTATTATCATGATCCCTGTAAACACCCACAAACGTACCTCATTATCTCCTTGCACTGCCTCCTCCCTCTGCAGGGGTGAGTGATAGCCACAGTCACACCGAGGCCATCCCGGGGCCGCGGCTCGCTGCTCGCTCACCCTCCCCCTTCTCCGGGGTTCAGAGCTCTCCCACCTCACAGCTGGATTGTCCTTGGCAAAGGGACAACTTTTGGTTTTGCTTATGCAGCACCATGGTCCCTGACTCACTCTGTTAGGTGCAAAGACAACACAAATTATCAATGTCATCCAGAGAGCTGTCTGGGAATTTCAGGAGCGTGGGAAGGAGCATCCAAACTTTTCTTGTGCCAGCATCTCATTCAAGCCTCCATTATCCCTTTCTGCTCCAGACTGACCTTTCCACCTCCTTGATTACCAAGCCTGAAGACTTTTCCTTGCCTGAATTATCTGCGATAGCAAAATTTCTGTGTCTGACTGCTGTCACCTGTCCTGCTCCATGGTAGCATCTCAGCTATGGAGGCATTCCAGGTTTGTCCCTCAGGCGTGTCCAGACATCTCCTGCTTCCTCCATGATGGCACAGCAGAGATTACACTGATTTCTACTACCGTGGTACTAAGGATACAGGTCACTTCTCTTTCCAGAAACATTATGCAGAGTTCCCAGACACAAGAACACAAATAACACCACCAATAAAAAAGAGCTAAGGGATCAGGAAGAATACCAGCGACTGGTGGAAAGAAGGCCACAGTATTTGCTGCAAGAGTGAGTATTTCAGCTGTCTTTCCCATTCGAGGCAGTGAGCAGAGAACATGAAGAGGCAGCCAATTCAACTAAAGCACACTGAAAGGTCAGGGGAATCCATCTAGTTTTTGCAGCACCATTTTGTAAGCAGAGAATAGCTCTTCATTAAACTCATTTTGTGAAAGTGATTGAAGTGAGAAAGGGAAATAGCTTAACAGGCTCATTACAATCTCTGGAAATTACCTGTTCCTCATGACTGCGGCAACAGATCTGGCCAAATCCGAGGGCAGGAGCTTGGTGTTTCCATGCTGTGTCCAGGGGTACATCCCTGCACAAAGGCTCCTGCTGAGCCAGGGGCTGGACACCCGGCAGCTCACATAGAGCCGAGCAGCACCCAGGGCAAAGGCTTCGCTGCTGTGGGGATGTCAGGGCAGTCCCTGCTGCCCCTTTGGGTTCCTAAGGTGGCCACCTCCCCGGGCAATGCAGTCCCTGCGGGCTGGAAGAGCTCCTCGAGCAACAGCTCTGCAACAGCAGAGGGGTTACACAGGACCCGACCTCTCATTTTTAAGTCAAATACTGTAAATGTGACACTGTCCTAATGTCTGAACTGAGACTGAACATGGGCAAGGAACTTGGTTGAACCTGACGGGTCTGATGCAAAGAAGAGGTGAGGCACCCTGAGGTGCAGGTGTGCCTGCACAGGGGCACCCAGATGGCATGGGGGGGCTCTTCCCCTGGCAGGCAGGTCAGAACAAGGGCTAGGGTATAACCAACAGGCAGAGATATCCTGGCAGGTCGAACCCCAGGTCACCCCTTTGAGAGGCAAGAAGCCCACTTGTATGAAGACTATTAACCACCAACCTGCCCCTTGTTTTCCCCATTCCTTTAGCTGTTTCTTTAGCACTGCACCTCTCAGCCAACCCCACAAGGAAGCTGGCCCCGGATTCCTGGCTCACGCTGCCTATAGCACTAAACAGCAGCCCCATCAGGGGAGCAGGCCTGGGAAGATGGATGAAACACCATTCCCTGCTGGCTCACCCCTTGCTCCAGGTAGGAGAAAGATGAGGCAGCGATTTGCTGCTGGCCTGGCAAGACAGCAGTGAATTACAGCAGCTCCTGAGCCAGCTCAGCTGTGCTGGCGAGCGTTCAGGGAGAGGAGGAACCCTGCCCGCAGGGGCGGAGGAGGGAAGCAGGTGTGTGATTCCCTTTTGCTCACTTGATGGCAGAGATCACAGAGCTCACGCAGGCCAGAAGGTCTCCCCACGAGCCTCCAAGGAGAACCCATCCTCCTCGTACTCGTGCTTGGCAACGCGCTCCGGCCGCTGGCCCCGTGCCCTGGGGGAGCCCGTTAACGTGGTCCCGTGTGGCACCGGGGGCGAGCGAGGGACGTGGGGTCCCCCACCCCTCCAGAAAGCCCCCGCTGCTGACGCCAGGGCCGGGGCCACCGAGGGGCCACCGTGTGCTCAGGGCTCCAGTCACCGCACGGATGTGAGAAACGCCTCGAAAATGGCACAAAGCACCCAACAACCCGTGGGCAATTCTCTGTCACAGTAAAACTTCTGTGCAAATGGGAAACCTAACAACTGAAAACAGCTCGGATGTACTAGTAGAAAGCAAAAAGCAGCCTCGATTATCTGCCACTTTTTTAATTTTTTTTTTCTTCTCAGGATTTCTTTGCTCTCCTAACACTAGCAATAAATAACAGATACAAACCAAATCCCAAAGCAAATGAATCCCTGTGTGTGATCCAGGTTGCTCTCAACACACCTTCGGGCCAAGGTCTGGGTTTGGTTCCACTGCTGTTTCAATGCCAGACGTTCAGCAGAGCTGCTCTGGATGTCTGTCTGGTGGCACAGTTGAGGTCGGTGCCTGGCCCTGCCACATGCAATGAAGCTTTCTGAAACCAGCCAGAAAGATCTGCTCAAAAGCTGCTCCACCAACATCCGCTTTTGGGGCTGATACAGATGATTTAATTGCTGTCATTTCTGGAATAACGCTGAATTTACTGATGGCTTTTAATAGAATGCTCAAAAAGGATTTCAGGCGCGTCCTTCACAAGAGGCCATGAAGGAAACTCAGTAATAGTAGGATAATTGCATTAGCATCTCCAGCGAGCCCAGGGCTGCCTGGTGGTGTGTGCTGTACAAGACACACACAGAGGCCTTGCCCTACATACACAAGGATGGCAAAGTGGAAGGGAAAGGACAAGGATCTGCATCTCAGTAACCTACATTAATTAAACTGCCCATTATAAACCCACACCAACACTATGGGTGCATCAGCAGAAGCTCTCTCTGTCCTAGTCAGGACAAGGTGTTTCACCCAGCTCCCAGAAACCTGCCCAGCCCTCCACGGGACCTGCCTAATTGGGCCTGGGAGCTGGTATGCCCCTGGACAACACAGAAACACTGAAAGCAGCCAGGCAGGTTAGGGATATTTTGCCACCTCCCTCCCCATTCTGCCTCCTTAGGAACCCCAGTCAGACCCCAAACATCAAGCTACTGGCTTGCAGAGGCAGCTTTTCCTTGATGGTCACGCTAAAACATTTGCCACAGGAGTTTGGTGCACATCTCCTTCCCCTGTAAACCTCCTTGACCTCCAAGAGACCATGTGCCCAGGTGCTCTGCTGCAACAGATGCTCCTGGACTTGCTCTCCTGGTGTGCAAAGGCTGTTCCATGTGGTCAAACCTCACAAGAGCACAGTGGTGAATGTGACACAGGTATATCACTAATACTGTACTAATAATCAGTATGGATGCATCAGATCAATACATACATGCTGTAGGGGTGTACATGGGTACATGTATATGAGTATATAGAAATGTAGAATGGTTTAGGTGGGAAAGGACCTTTAAAGGCCATCTAACTCCAACCCCCCTGCACTGAGCAGGGACATCTGCAGCTAGAGCAGGTTGCTCAGAGCCCTGACCAACCCCACCTGGAATGGTTCCAGGGATGGGGCACTGACCACCTCTCTGGGCAACCTGGGTCAGTCTCTCACCATCCTCAATACAAAAAAATTCTTCTTATAGCACATCTGTTTCCTCTCTTTTAGTTTAAAACCACCACCCTTTGTCCTGTTGCAACAGGCTCTGCTAAAAAGATTGTCCCCATCTTTCCTACAGGCCCCCTTTAAGTGCTGGAAGGCCACAATAAGGTCTCCCCGGAGCCTTCTCTTTTCCAGGCTGGTACACACAGCGGTGTCACGGACACACGCATCGCCCCATAAGCTATAAACGGCGTCACCCCTTCACCTCCAGAAGGGGACACGGGGGCTCTCCGAGGCCAC
>NW_008583466.1:0-27667 GCF_000691845.1 Merops nubicus | reverse complement strand
GGGCGTGGGGCAGGTAGCCCAGCTCGCCCAGCTCGCGCGGCGTGTGTGGCCGGGGGCAAAGCCTTTAGAACAGGGGCATCTCCCCTCCTGCGAAGGGAGGGTTACTTGCCTTTTGGGAGGAGATTTGCCGCCCTGCAGATGCCAAGTGTTACAGTGATGCTCTCCCGGCACAGCAAAACGTGCAGGCAACGTCGCTTCTGTGTGCGCCCGCATCCCTTCCTCATTTAAAACAAACAAAAAAACCCAAACCAAACCAAAAAAGAACACCAAAGCTTGGAATGCTGTATCTTCACAGTAAACCGCTATAATTTATTGGTTGCTTTTTTAGTTTATATGCAAATATCTCTGTCTGCTGCAAGCGTTGGCGCTGTGAACTTTGTCCGTGTGCTTCAGGAGCTTGGTTTTGTCTCTGGTTAATGTACGGTGAACATGGGCAAAAGTAACTCAGAGAAGTTAGGTGGCTCCCCTGCAGCGGCCGTGTGATGTCAGGTTACAGTCACATCAGATAGTGATGGTACAGCCTTTAAAAATATAAAATAAGGTGTGTATTGCATATTGATAAAATAAATTCTCTAAATCTCAAAAAAAATGCTCTAGGACAGTGGATTTTTAATTTTCTTGTTAGAAAAAGGACTTTGGAAACTGCATTCTCTTCAGAATTACTGAGTAGCATTTCTACACCTAGTGTTTTGATTCACATGCCAAAAATTAAATTAATAAGGGCCTGGAGATTTATTTTATTATTATTTTTATTTGCTTTCTTAGAAAGACAAATTTAGGTAAATTCATAAGAGGTAAAAGAGCAAAATTATATAGGTTTATGTCTTCAAAGCATCAATGTTGGTGTTAGGTGACGATATCTGAACTGGTTGTAAAAGAACAGTGGCTGAAGTTGAAGTTACTTCACACTTGTGTGCTAGGTTGATCAGCTGAACATCTTGTATGTGTTAGCAGTGGAGCATCTGGAACATAATAAACCTATGATGATACATTTATGTAGTGGAAACATATTTATGAACATTCATATTAATTTCCAACTACTAAGTCGCAAATCAAAGTACAGACTGCTAAGTAACATGTCTGAGGTCACTTAGGCGGTCTGTGGCAGAGCTGAAAATAAATTATACGCTATTTGTGTGTGATTATATTTCCAGTGTGTGCTTTTATTTCCTGTTACTTTCTATGCGCAGCACTTTTGTGAACACAGCTATTTACTTTGTTTACAGAATCAGTAGTTTCCTGGCTAAGCTAGAGAATCGCTTGGACTGTGAAGATGTTGGAAGAAGATATGGAGGTGGCCATCAAGGTGGTGGTAGTAGGAAATGGAGCTGTTGGGAAGTCCAGTATGATTCAGCGATATTGCAAGGGGATTTTTACAAAAGACTACAAGAAAACAATTGGTGTAGATTTCCTGGAAAGACAAATTCAGTATGTATTAAACAGATCCCATACTATTGATTTTTACCTTTCCCTCTAGTTCTTTGTTCTGTTGTGATCAATTTTTTGACAAAGGCTTGAAACAAGGTCTGCTGTTTCAAAGCACAGTAAAAGGAGATGTTTTCTGTCTTGCCCAATGGGCTAAAATGTTGTCACTCTATTTTCTGTACAAGATTTAGAATTATAAATCAAAGGCAAAATAGAATTTGGAACCTCTGTCTAAGAGGTAAGCTTTTTGACAAGTTTCCTTTGTATTCTGCCACCTGCTAATTTTAATTTCTTTTTAATTATGGAGGGAATGGAGGTGCTTATGATAAGACGATTATACAAATTTATTAGCTAATATAGATTAAAATGGCTGTGGAAAAAAAAAAGTTAAATATGCTATAGATAATCCCCAATTATGTTTGATAGAATGGAAAATACTACAGTAATGACAAGTAAGAAAATTTTATAAATTTTTTAAGCTGATTATCTTCAAAAGGACCATTATTCAGGCACCTAAGTTTTGAAGTCTGTGTTATTTTTTCCTAATACAGGGAGGTGTACAGGAAGAGGAGGAAAGGAAGAGGAAAATGTAGTATGGGTTGTCAGGAAAAAAGCACGCAATGTAATTGAGGGACTACTGCTATAGCATGTTACAGAGGTCAACCATTACCTATATTATATCTCAGTAAAATTAAATTTGAACTGAATTACTCTTATAATGTAGCCGTAGAAATATTTCCACGTCAGTTGTTCTGAATTGCCGGTGTCTCGTCCTGGTTACCAACCCCTGCCATTTATTGCAGAGTTAACGACGAGGACGTCAGGCTGATGTTGTGGGACACGGCGGGCCAAGAGGAATTCGATGCGATAACTAAGGCCTACTACAGAGGTGAAAATACCAAACTTGTTCTTTGGCGGTTCTGGGGTTTTTTTTGATCGGCACATCTCTTTTGAGATATTTTCCTATCGCTGTGCTAAGAATGATATTTATTTCATATGTGTGCAAAGCATTTGTAGTTGACCTTTTTCAGTTCTAAAATGTTTTTCCCCTTCATGTAATCTTTGCCTTCATTAAGTGTCACTTTTTACAGGTCGCTCTGTAGGGCTCGTTAAAAAAACATAGAACAAAATGAGACAGATACTTGCACAAAAAATCCACAAAGTGTGCCATGAAGACAGTCAAAAGCAAAATTATGTTTTTCCCTGTGTTTTTTTACTTCTGTAAGACATATATTTGTAAATATTCACAAAACTGTCTTGAGGCATTTAGCAATTAATCCAAGGGAAGAAAAATCCATCAGTCATCCTAGAAAGAGTTTACAAGGCTACAATACATACCAACAGTTCTCTTGCCAGTGCAGATTGCCTTTAAGATGTCAACACAAAGGCGTAATAAGGAAAATGTATTTACTTCATAAAATAGAAACTCTATTATTCAGTCATATGCAGGTGGGTTGTCTGTTTGGCCAGTTACAAATTGCATACTTTGGCTTTCTTTGCATATAATGACACAGTGGTTGTGAAAATCTTCCCTTTTTGTTTTTCAGCTTGAGAGACAAGAATGACTTGGCAAAGGTTCCGTTGTTCAGTTCTTTTCAAACCAGTTACCTGATGGCTGGGAAAAATACATCCCTATAGTGTAAAACCTTAGAAAAATTACCTCATTTAGAAAAAATAGCAGTTATGCATTACTATTTCAGGGTAGTACAGTCCTTTGACCTTTTTATGTTTCATTATTGGTTTTGGCAATTAATAGGTCTTGGGGTGTTTTTGTAATATTTCTGGTTGTCACTCATAATTGGTGATTAACATTTCTTTAGAGAAAGGTATTTCTTTTCCTATTTCTCTTTATTCACATGTGGAAAGAGAGGAATCTACAGCTGACAGGTTGAGCATATGAATTTTAGAAGGTAGTAGTTGATTCTCTTGGAGCTTCCTTTTAACTCTCCAGGCCTTCAGTTCTCTTGTATGCTTTACTCTCCTCAGTTGTTCCAAGCCAAAGTCTTTCTCTTTTAATTACTGGCACTGATATGCTAAAATTCAGAGTGTTCAGAAGAACTTTAAAGTACACTTCTGGTCTCACTTACCACATAAGCTTGAGTATCTTGAAGTCTTGCTCATGACTCATGCCCAGCATAGGGCAGTTAGATCTCTGCCTTTTAAGGTTTTTACACTGAGGAGGCTGCTGTGAAATGGGACATAATCATCCCATGGATATATATTGTAGACAGTGTAATGGATATATTAACAGTTCAAGCTATTAGATGCACTGACTGCTCTGCACTAGACTTTGGCTTATGAGGGACAAGGGAAATTATAAAAGCCTGGAATGCAATTTTGGTTTAGCATCAGGTCTGCAAGTACAGTATTACAGAAGCAAAAGTTCAGGCTTACTTTGGAAATGCAAGGATTTCAGTACCAGTTATTGCTGATAAGGGGAGGATGCCTCTAAGGTAGGTGAGATATATGCTGGCTGTTACTTCAGGGTGTGCCTCTCCCAGAGGACACTTGACCACTGTCATAACACTGGGGCTTAGGTACTCTGCTGGAACCTTGTGTGTTGTCAGTTCTTCAGGGATCAGCTGTACATCCATGGGCCACGCTAGGAATGCTTCTGAGCCCTTCTTGTCCAGGGACCAAATTCATTCAGCCTTGCAGATAAACAGCATTGGAGGTGACAGTGGATATGCTGTGTGGTTTTCTATGTACAGGTGAACATGTGCAGCTGCTGTAGCTGCATGTCCGTGATCATACAATGCAAGGAGTCCAGCACCCCAAATTCAACGGGTGAAGGAAGCTCTGTATGCATTTCATAATTTCTTTTTTATACTGTATCATGCACCTTACCAGTTTCTATCTGATGGAAGTCACACATTTTCTAATTGGCTAGGAACTTCATTTGCACGCCAAGCACACACTCAAGGGGCTGCCATCAGCAGCACCGTATCTGCTGTCCGTGTTACAGGTGTTTCTCCAGGCAGTGTTTGTGCATGCACCTTCCTCCATCCACTGCTGCTGGTATCTTGAGTAGACCCTTGTTAGGTTTTTGATGGAAAACTCATCTTGCTCGTTAGTCTGTTAGCAGTTGCTGAGCAGTCAAATTCTCAGGCTCCTCATTTTGTTGCACAATAGTTAGACCTCGGAGTTCTCAAGCCTTCAGCACCTTGTTCTAGCTTGCACTTGCGAACTGCGTTGGGTTGTAGTAACGATGGTAATGGGAGTACTGCAAGACTGTTCTGGTCCAGTTTGGAGCAAGGCAGCCCTCCTTTGGGCTCTGCTGGTGAGACCTGAAACCCTGCTAAGCTTGTCAAAGCCCGGCAATATCCACAGCAGTTAGAACATTAACAATAAACAAGAACTTCTGCACGATGATATCATTTGACCGTGCGTTTCGTCTCAGTTCAAGGTTGAAGGCACCACAAATTTTGTAGTAAATGCATATTTTCTGTCATAGCATGAGAAAGCTGAAGCAAAGAACATAAGGGTGAAATGAACATGTGCCAAGTATAAAGCCCTGTGTGAGTCCACTCATGGCAAGGAACTTCTTTATATGTTTTCTATTCTATAGCGTTTGTACCATTCTTAAAAGAGAAAATTCCTCATCATGGAATCTCTGAGGACAAGGTAAACTGAAGATCTTTGAGGCCTACTGAGCTGCAAAGCTTACCTTCTACTTGAAACAAAGAGGGGTGCTAGCACTACTGTGTTAAGTTTTTCTCTGAATTAGTCTACGTATGGGTGTCATACCAGTGATCCTGCAACCAGTTGGAACCTTTTTAAAATACAGGGGTTATGAAAGCAGTAGTGCATGCAAAAAACCCAATGTCTTTTCTTCAGTACTTTAAAGTAGCTTTACGAAACAGCTTCTTACAACAGAACATTGATTTAAAATATGCATTGAAAACATCCTGGTTTTAGCTCTTGTGTTCCTGTCTGACACTGTCCTGTGCCTTTGTTGTGCACAATGTGCTTTATGACAGAGGTGGTGTAGGACTCTGAAGTGGATGAGAGAGATGATAATGTTACTCTCCTGAATGCTGTCAGTCACTGTGTACAGAAATGTGTTTCAATGCCTAAATCCTGTTCATCTTCTTTCTTTTTGTCATCATTGATAAAAAGTTTATCTCTTTATGTGGAAGGACACTTCTGTTCATGGTTGTTTGTTAACTTTCTGATGAAAACCTTTAAATGTCAGAATCTTGAAGGTGTTCAAAAATACTTCAGTTTGATTTCTAATGAGAGCCTGTCCATATAATTCTTTAAAAATCAATATGGCCAAGCTGAGTTATTTTTACTTTCCCTGTCCACTGTATTCTACCTGTGTTATATCTAAATGGAGCAATGAGGCCTGATGTTGTAGGTCACCCCCTTTTTACTTACCACATGCTAGGACTTTTCCCTCTAAACTTAATATTACCAATGCTTTAGCATTTGGAAGGAATGGGTGGAAGGAGAGAGATGAAGTAAAAGTGTGCAAACTTAGAGTGCAAACTTCACAAGGGATTTCTTAGTTCTAAAACTGATCTAGTTGGTGTTTAGAGATGGTGAGAGTCTTTTAATGAACGCTCTCATCTCCAGGAGAGCGAAGAACTTGAGAGGCTTTATTAAGCTAGGCTGCATGTTGATAGGTTAAATTGAGCATTGACAAATGCAAAGTAACCTGCTTTGGAAAGAATAATTAGCTTTAGACTTATCTCACAGAATTCTAAGTGGAATTGCATAAGAAGAATCACATTGGACTATGGTGTGGACATCAGGGAAAACAAGCCAAATTTTAGAACACAAGTAATAGGGAAAATTATGGAAGACTTCATTGCTACTGTTTTATTGGGAGAGCTTGATTTGAAATTCTGAGGGCCATGCTTATTATTCTGCATAAAATCATACCAGCAGGGTCTTAATGGCATGTTAAAGAGCACAGGAAAACTTTAGTAAAGATAGACTGAATTTGCCTTTGAAATGATAAATAAAAGGAAACCTAATAAAAGAACTGGAGTGTTTTGTATCAAAGAAATACAAACAGAATGCAGGAATGGGGGATACTTGGTGAAACTTGCAGATAAAAGAAGATTCGTACTGATTAAATAATCATTCATGCTATATGTAACTGGATTGGGATATTTGCCACACGGTAACACTGGAGTCTCAAAGACATTAGCTATCCATTCCTTTTACTCTGTTACTAAATATCAAGCATATTCACAGAATCACAGACAAGTAGGAGTTGGAAGGGGCCTCTAGTGATCACCTAGTCCAATCTCCCTGCTAAAGCAGGGTCACCTAGAGCAGGTTGCACAGGAACATGTCCAGACAGGCTTTGAAAGTCTCCAGAGAAGGAGACTCCACAACCTCTCTGGGCAGCCTGTTCCAGTGCTCCAACACCCTCACAGTATAGGAGTTTTTCCTGATGTTTAGGTGTAACATCCTGTGTCCCAGTTTGAGCCTGTTGCCCCTTGTCCTATCACTGAAAAGAGCATGGCCCCATCCTCTTGACACCTGCCCTTGAGATATTTATGAGCATTGATAAGATCCCTTCTCAGTCTTCTCCAGGCTAAACAGCGCCAGGTCTCTCAGCCTTTCCTCACAAAAGAGAGATGCTCCAGTCCCTTAATCATCAGCACAGCCCTTGGCTGGACTCTCTCCAGTAGTTCTCTGTCTCCTCAGAAATGGGGAGCCCAGAACTGGACACAGTATTCCAGATGTGGCCTCACTAGGGCAGACTAGAGGAGGAGGAGAACCTCCCTCAACCTGCTGGTCACACTCTTCTTGATGCACCCGAAAGGCACAGTAAAGGCCTAAACATAATGAAGTGTTTCTCTGTGTGTTTATGTGCAGAGAGAAGAAGTTTGCTGAGAATAACAGAGGCCTACTAGACAGTCTGAAGACCACTCACTTTCAAGTGTTGAAGTACCTTCTCAGTGTCCATAGGTTTTAACTATTCTTTGATGAGGCTGTTACAAAACCATAACAAAAATTATACAAAATCTTTTGTACAATTTATCATAGTGCTGTGACAGAATGAGTATGAGTTGAAAATACACTCATTTTCTACAAAAAGCTACGAAGTGAAATAATCACAACTTTCTCTGAAAACATAAAAATTTCTGCTTTTCAAAACCCAAATTACTGTAGCATGAAGAATAACATTTAAAGAATAAGATTTACAGATACTGCATATGGAAAAGTACTTACCTTCTGGCCTCTGTTCCTCTCGGGAAACCAGTGAGCAAGAAACAAACCTCCCTTGCCCTTCTTCCAGCCCTTCCACATCCCCTCCTATTGCTTTCCCCTACCTATGTGCGCTATGCTGGAGATAGCTTGAAAGGTAACAGGCCCATAGTGATGAAGAATCAATATAACCATCAATACAATACAGCAAACTATTTTCATTTGGGAAATTTATGACCATTAGTTTGATGCAAGCTGTCAATGAAAGTGCACTTTTATGGGAGAAACTTGGAAAATCCCTTGTATTTGAAACAAGTTTTTCTTCTTTTTCTTAATGTATGTTGGTTGATCTGTATTTATTTATATCTGTAATTGATCTGTATATTTTTAGGAGCCCAGGCTTGTGTTCTTGTGTTTTCTACAACTGACAGAGAGTCTTTCAAAGCCATCCCTACCTGGAAGGAAAAGGTTGTAAGTGAAGTTGGAGACATTCCCACGGTTCTTGTGCAGAATAAGATCGATCTTCTTGATGACTCTTGTATAAAGAAGTAAGAGCTTTATCTTGCTTTTTTTAAAAAACAATATATGTCCGTCCCTTGTATATGCACGTTTATAAAAAAAACACAATTATGGGAGTTTCTTGTGAAGACTTGGGAAATCCAGGTTGTCAGAGCTGTCCTACATCAAAGGGTGCCCTAGAAGGTGATGGGTGTCGCTGCATAACTGTAGTTACTTGGGCAGATGTGCTAGCAGAGCTAGGAGCTGTCTGTTCCCTTCATGCTGCCTTCTGAGGTGTCAACCAAAGAAATACAGAGGAATAACATGAAGAGTTTGTGCCATGATATGTTTTGGGGTTTTTTTTTTTTTTGTTTTTGTTTTTTTCCAATAATCAGAGATTCTAAAACTGGAAATTTTCTCTCCTGTTAAAATTTATAGTTGCAGTGCAGCAATGAAGTTATGTTGTCTAATTTGGCTTGTGAATACTTGCTGAAATGAAGCACTATTAAACAGGTTGTTTGAAGAAGTATCTTAATATTCTTTGCTTCACTTGTGTTTGTTTTTTGTTGCTCATTTTAATGAAAATATAACTCTGTAGAAATCCATAGCTGGTAATATTCTTAAACTGCATGGTGTCAATCATTCTTCACTATGTTTTTCTTTACAGATTTTACTGTCCGTTCATTCTGCTTTTGTATATGTCACCGATTTCATTCTTGCCATAAAATCAGCTTAACAAATGCTACCTTTCATTTACCACAGCAGATCATGTAGAAAATACAGCATGATGAGTTTGATCATTCTCTTCTTCATTTCTACCATCTTACTGAGAGATTAAATTATTTCTTCTTTTTGTTGTTTCTTGCACTGGCTTTTTGTTCTCTGTTTGCTGTCATTGATGACATAAATCAGCTTCTGCTCCCTCTGCAAAGAATACTGAGGATTTTTCACAGGAAAAGAAAAATTTCATTTAAACTCCTCCTTTATTCATGGTATGTCGCTTAGGCTTTGTTCTCAGAATACTCCCTCTGCCTCAGTAAACGTCCTCTTTCTGATGAAATGATTTCCCCTGGTGGAACTTTTATAAGGTTCCTCAACTTTTCCTTAAAATTTTGCACAAGTTCTCTTTCACTTCACAGAAAAAAAGTAACTCTTGATTTCATCTCTGTGTTCATCTGATTGTATAGTCTACTGCTTCATTAAAATATACATAAGGGTTATTTTGTTGTTGTTGTTGTTGTTTTGACTTCCCAGTGGTAATTTTTCTGATTCTGGTGTTAATTACAGCCTCCTTCCTTTTGGTTTCACTGACACTTGTCTTTGAACCCTTGGGAAATTTTAGTTAATGAAGTTAATACCTTGAAAAGCAATTACTTCTGGTCACAAAGAAACTGCATGCAAAAGATACTCTTTTTATAGTGGAGGTGTCATAAAGAAATTAAGGATGGGGTATTTTTTGACTGAGTTCCTTAACCCACCTCGCCATGTGTCATTTATTACAAAGCATCTTGTCTATAAGCATAACTGCTGACAAATAATACAGATTAGTATTTACAAAGTCTTCCTCTGTCATGCAGCGAAGAGGCAGAAGCACTGGCCAAAAAGCTAAAATTAAGGTTCTACCGAGCATCCGTGAAGGAAGACCTCAACGTGACGGAAGGTACTGCCCTGCCCCTGCTGCTGGTGGCACTGGGCAGCTCTGGCTCAGAGCTGAGCTGCTGCTTCCCCTGTTGCTGCCTGCTCTTGGCAGTCCTTTCTGTATTTCGTAGCAGCACACTTGAAACACAGCTGGAATTGCTTGGTGTCGGAGTGCTGGGCCCATGGTTTTGCATACAGCTTTCCTTGCTCTTCCACAAACAGCACCTAGCTTTACTGTACAGAAGTGCCAGCCACTGTCAGTAAGCACTGACCTGTTAAAAAAAAAAATCTGTGTAGGAATTCAATTATTACAGGGTACAAATTGTTGAACAGATTATTTTGTAGTCGTTAGTAAATAATTGATATAATTATTTCACGGTTTATTTACATAAAGTGCATTAAAAGATTGGATCTCTTGCAGCCTTTTGTCTGCTGCTGATACTGTACTATTTCCCAAGTCTCGCTTTTTAATGCATATATTTAATTTTATAAAAGTACTGTTATAAAATTCAGCCAGGTAGGTTTGAATAATAAAGAATTATAGTCTCTGGTAACTTTATTTTTTTCTTTAATCTAGCAAACTTAATAGTAAGCTAATTGTTTCTTCTCTGTTAACATTACCTTGGAAAAAAACTTCAAGAGAAAATGTAAAATGTTTCTGTATCATCTTCAGATTAATTATTATTTACAAATTAAATAACTGTAACACATGTAGGTTTTGAAAATTCTCCTATATTTGTATATTTTTCCAGAATCCTCGGTAGATTTTTTTGTACCCTGATACAAATGAGGGCAGCATTAATTAATTAGAAAAACATCACTGACAGGTTTTATTAATGGACTGTCTTTACATGACTGCTGTTATTCTAAGGAATAACACAGACCTGCTGAGGGGGTAGCACTTACCAGCTCCTGCTTCACCTCTGCTGCCAAATGCACTTCTCTTAGCATGCAAAGCTTTCACACAAAGGTATTATTGATAGGAAGATTATTTTTAAGCATGCACTGATGTACCTTTTTTTAACATTCCAGTTTTTAAGTATTTGGCTGATAAGTATCTTCAAAGGCTCAAGCAACAAACAGCTGAAGACCCAGAAGTCGTTCATAAAAGCAGTAACAAGATAGGTACGTATACTGCAGTAAAAACCCAGGAACAGTATTTTGTGCCATCAAAGCTTACGGTCTCATCCGTTTCCTCATGGAGTTAGTACAAGGTGAATGAATCAGGTCTAATTATTACCTTCCTATCTTAGGTCTTATTGTCTCCTTTCCTTCTGTGAAATAACTTTGTGACTCTTTAAAGTTACAAGACTGCCAAACTCACGTACTCAAGTTTGTGGCTAATGTTTGGCAAGTACCATTTTATTAATTCCTTTAAACATTGTGTAAGGACTTGAGAAAGGATGCTTGTTGGGATTTTCAATGTAACTAGTATTAGTGCTACTCATCTTGGTGCAGATTTACAAGAGATGGTGACAGAATCTGGCATAAAATCAGGAGGGCTTTGTAGACTGCCTTTTGTAAGGGAACACTGAACTTCTGTACCACTTCTTTCAGGTATTTCTGAGTCAGTTAATTTATTTTCCTTAAAGCACTCCTTTGTTCAGGCTTTTTCCTAACCTTTATCTCAGCAAAGTTTCTAACTTTAAAATTGCCATGATTTTCTTTTATGATATTACTCAACTAACCATAACTTATTTACCGTGCAATTAGTGTATACCCATGCACAGATGAGTGCATGTGCTGCCATTCAATTACACAGATGTATACTAGTTTTAAGTACTGCCAGGCTAGTAATTCCAGCTGGCTCTACTTCAAATTTAGCTGCAAAATTGACCCAGAAATGGATAAAGCCTTTAAAAACTAGAGTGTGCATTTGAGGTGCTCTGCTGTGCCTTAGTAAGTACTGCGTCTTCAGTGTTCATGCATTATGCTGCAGGAAGTAAAGAAATACAAATATTTTTCTTGTCTTTAAATTCTGTAGGTGTTTTTAATACAGCTGGTGGAAGCCACTCCAACCAAAATTCTAGCACTCTTAATGGTGGCGATGTCATCAACCTTAGACCAAACAAACAGAGGACCAAGAAAAACAGAATCCCTTTTAGCAACTGCAGCATACCTTAGACCACCTTTGGAGGAAGAAAACCCAACCCAGTGAATTGGATGAAGTTGTTCGATTGAGTACAGAATAAAGCCAGCTGTAGAGGTATTTTTACCAGTGCTTTAGCAAATCGTGTGCCTATGGGATCCTTGATAGAGGTGGGTTTATGTAAACTTGGCTGATGCCGAGGGTTTTGGTGTGTGGAGTGAGACACCTGGTGGCAAAACACAGAAGCGTGGCTGCCCCGTCGTGCACTTTGTAAAAAGCTTCTCCTTTTTCGAGGAATTATTTACAGAGCTATGAACTAGGTATTGCTGAATTGCAAAGCACATTTAATGTAAGGATAATACTCACAAATATAGGTACGGACTGTAACGCTACGGCCCAAGGTAAAATAGCAACTTTGCAACTAAATTCCAAAGGAAATGTTAAAATTAGTCAGAGCACTGAGAAGGTAAATAAAGAGCAAAACGAAGAAACTACGTTTTATGCCTGACTATGTTAATATGGATATGAGTGCTAGGTATATATGTAAACATCTGGTATGAATATTTAGGCTAAATTCCAGTGCGTATCTTCCTTGGAGATCAGGTAATGATCACAAAATAGCATCTTCTAAAAAAAAATTTCTCCTTTAAAATTGTTGCATTTCAGATGAAGCTTTCCCAGCTGCCACCGTGTACATCTAACTTGCTATACTTTGGGCCTGAAAGCTTGGATATTAAAATGTATGGTGCCAAAAATGTTCCTTTTTACCTAATGCTGTGCAAAGGATGTTATTGTAAGTTTGTTTTTCTCAGTCTTAACAATTTGAACAAATAACACAGTCTTTGACACTAATACCTAGTCAGAAGGAACATGCAGTCGTAGTCCTGTTCCAGTTTGATTGTTGCACCCTGTGTTGTCTATAAAAAAAGGAACTTGCAGGGTGGTGTCACAGAATATTTCTCTTGTTTTGAAAAATTTTTCTGAGGTACCATAAACTTAAGTTGTAGAGGATCCAAAAAACTGCAGCTGACGACTGAATTACGTGAATGAGACGTTCTTGGATGTTGTCTCAAAGTCAGCTGCTGGTTACAGAAAATCTAATTCTGCAAGATCAGAGACATGGCAAAAAATTCTCAAAGAGCTTAAGTAATTTTACAGAATTTATTTAGATGTTTAGGAGCCCAAATCTAAATTAAAGTTATTTGGACTTAGGCTTCTAAATCACTAAGGTGCTTTTAAAAATGCTAAGCAAGTATCTTTTATTTACCAAAAACACTTTTTAATCCTCTTCAAGAACATGCATGCCTTTAAAAAAAATATCCATTTTGTTTACATGTTTTTGTATGCTATGATATAATTTTAATTTTCTGGGATTTCTACAGCGAACCTGCCAGTGATGAATGCAAAATATGCTGCTTGAAAAAATCCAGAGTTTTAATAGTTTTTTAAATGGTGTATGAGAATGAAAATGAGTTGAGTGATCCTGTATATTTTTTGGAGGAAGGACTTTTCACTGTGTGAATTCACAGAGGAAGCTTGACTGACTTTGTTTCTAAGTCAATGAGTACGAGAACTGAAACGGACTCTTTTCCCCACTGTCTGCAGGGAGAGAGGTGGGTGGCAAGTTGTGGACAAACACTAAAGATCTCTGAACTCTTTATTTGATGTTTACTTTATCAGGCTTTCTAGAGTACAGGTGTGTCTTTGACAAGCTGTTAGAGCTCTCCTGTTGCTGGCAAGAAGGCGGCCACCAGGGCACTCGGTCCCCTTGGCTATTGCAGCAAAACCGTGTGTTCCTCACCATAATGTTTCCTCTATTTTCCCTCGGACAAAGGCCTTTCTTTTTTAACAAGTGCATTTAATCACTGTACATATGTGTGTGTAAGCGGAGTCGAGCCCTATCTGTCTTAGCAGTTTAAGAGGTAAAGGTACTTAGTGTAAGACCTACGACTGTACGTCACGGGGCCACCTTACAGCTTCAGGATGTAGGATGGAATGTATGCAGGAAGGGTTTTAAGAATGGTTTTTAATATGGGAACTTTTACATTTTGTTGTCTGCCTGCTGGTTTTGTGGGTTTTTTTAATTCATTTTTCCTGAAAAAGAAAAACCACCAAGTGTCTGAAACATCTTTTTTGCCTTGTTTGACTTTGTACAGAGTACTGAAAAATAAGTCTTTATTACCTATAATGACCATTTGTACTGTTACATTATACCGTAGACATTGTACTATGACATAAGCCGTTTGTATTCAAGGTCTGTCATTATAAACCACTGTTGTAAAGACTCAAAACTCAGTAGAAATGTTCATATGTGGAGACTTGACAGACCTGATAAATTTAGGAAGTATTGAAATTTAATACATATACTTTAATGTAGGAATATATATTTGCAGCATCGGGTGACAGTGAGTGCTCATTTCATTCCCATCTTAAATCTCCAGTGGCTGCTCTTTGTTGTGACTCTGCAGTGCGTGTTCTCCAATACATCTGAGGTGGAGACTGACCAAATCAGCATTTTTCTGGAAAGTACTCTGTGTGTATGCTGCTCAAGAACTTATTTTTTTATTCTACTGGAGTTAGTGTGTAGATGTAAACCAGATGACCTTGATATTGCAGGAATCCTTGGGTATTCACATCACTCTTCAGTGGGAGTAACTTTTGCCTTTTGGATGAAGAGTTGTGCCTAAACATTTAGCGCTTGCATTGTCCCTTGTGAGTATTTCTTCTTACAAACATTGCCCCATTCTCCACTCAAAGCATTCTCGTTAAAATACCGTACGGTTTAGTTACCAAAACCTACGGGCGCAGAGCTGGTAATAAAAACGTCCTTCTCTGTGACTGCATGGTGGGGGAGGATGTGGCTCTAGTACAGAGTCACAGAATGGCAGGAGTTGGAAGGGATCTCTGGAGATTATCTAGTCCAACCACCCTGATAAAACAGGTTCACCCTGATCAGGTTGCGCAGGATCGCAGCCAGGTGGGTTTTGAAAGTCTCCAGAGAAGGAGACTCCACAACCTCTCTGGGCAGCCTGGTCCAGGGCTCCACCAACCTCAAAGTAAAGAAGTTTTTCCTGATGATGAGCTGGAACTTCCTGTGTCCCAATTTGAGCCTGTTGCCACTTGTTCTATCACTAAGCACCACTAAAAAGAGACTGGCCCCATCCTCTTGACACCTGTCCTGTAGGTATTTATGAGCACTGATAAGCTCATCTCTCAGTCTTCTCCATGCTGAACAGCCCCTGGTCTCTCAGTCTTTCCTTCTGTGAGAGATGCTCCAGTTACACCCACAGCAGTATAGCATCCTGGCTTAGGAGCAACAGATGTTCCTACCATGAGGCACAGTTTTGTTCTGCAAGATCAAGCTAATTGCACTCCTGCTTCATCTGTCAGTACCTCTCGAATAGCTCGTTGGCTGTTATTACCTGACTCTAGCCACAACTCTTTGCTTGTAGCTGCTGAGGCTGCTACCAGCAGGAAGCTCCAGCAGCTGTGAGGCCGGGGCGAAAGGGGTGATGGGCTGTCCTCCAGTGAGTGCGGCAGCGTTCGGGGCAACGCCGCGATGCTGGGGGTGTTTCCAACTGGAAATAACAAACCTCAGAGTTGTAAGGCTGATCACAATAAGGTTCTTGTGTTTGTGTGGTTAATTAAAAAAAAAATAAAATTAAACATTCCCATGCGGACAATTTTAGAGCTTTCTTGTTTTCAGTGTGTCCTAAGGCTGCACTTTTTCAGTCAAAATGCCTGGATTACCATATTGTCAGCCTGATTTCCTATTTCCTTTTTTTATGCTTTACTAGAACTTCTGTTAATTTCTCTGTTCCTGGGCTGCAGCCTGTCTGACCCGTTGCTTTCCTTTGCATCACTTCCGTAGATGTACATGATACTAGAGGGACTTGAGCAGCTGAACACATGGTGCTGCTGCCCAGAGGATACGTGGGGGGCATGTGCATACTGCTCAGTGAACACGTGCTAATTAATTACAGAATTAATTATTGGCACTGAGGAACCCTCTCGTGGGCATTCGGTCACACGGCAAACCAATAACCGGGATTCTTGGATGCCAGTGACCACACCTCAGCCCTGGCTGCTCCTCTAGAGGCAGCCATAGACCTCTGGCTGAGGCTGGCGGTACCTGAACACTAACTGTAGGTAGATCAGACAGCAAACATGGTCCAAACAACTTGATTTCATCACAGCTACCTTGCTGACTTTTTGTAGGGAGCAACAGTTGTGCACAGCTTTTCCAAGCTTGAATAGGATGGGCAGAAGAAAATACTTTCCTCTGTTCAGTGTGGCATCCACGCAGGTAATCAAAGCTATAGAAGAAAAAAACAAAGGCAGCAATGCTGAGATTTAAGATGAAAGGTGCTGTATTAGAACAAACTTTCAAACAGTTCCATGCTGAAGAAGTTGTCTGTAGGAGTTGTCTCAAGCCAGGTGAGTTCTAGTAGTGAACTAGACTCATTCTCAGGTTTCTAGTAGTAGGGTAATACTGATAAATAATTTGTGGAGCGAGTTTGTTCTCTTACCAAGATGAATGTGGTACAGCAGAAGCAACTGCAGTTGCTCCAAAAAAAGTAAAAATTAATCTGGACCAGGATAAATACCGTTCTCACCGCAAAGATAAAGATGAATGGTTAAAAAGATAATGTACCTAACTGGTTTTATCACCGTTGTGATCTCAAGTAAAGCTAATATATTTTTAGAAAAAAAAATATTCAACATAACTTAGCATAGGTCCTCAAGGGGAAAAATAAATGTTTAAAGCTGAATATTCCATGTATGCCATTCCTGTAAAATCCCTACAAGTTAATTCTGCTGTTCTAAGTGACATTAGTTGTATCACACAACTGAAACATGTTTTATTTGATTACTGCTTGGTCTGATACCAGTCACTACTTTTGTGCTTATAAGAAATTGTTGGCGCATTACATTTCAAAAAAATTGCTATAACCCTGTAGTTCTGCAACCTAAATCTGCTTGAGAAACTCATGTGCCTGATTCTAGTCAATGTGGTGGCAACAGCTGGGATCCAAAGCAGCAGCATGTTAAGATGCCCTCAAAGGAACACATGTGGGGAGCCCAGTCTGACAGAAATGCTGGTTCTGAGCTCTTGCCTCTGCTTTCTGCACCTCACAGCTGGGATACAAAATACGGATTCTGTTCTGCTCTTCCTGGTCATTTTATTTTTCATGATTGGTCTGATTAATACAGTCACAAGGTTTAAGTGAATGGTTGTAGACGCTGGAAATGGCATTAAAATATTACTAATATATCAAAGATGCCTGGTGCATTTTTCAGAAAAGAAATAGGTAAGCAGTCACTGGTTGGTTGGTGGTTTTTTTGTGTGGTTTTGTTCTTTTTTAGTAAAACACAACTCAGCACCTGGGTCTGCCTCTTTAATGACAGGTCTCTGAGGAATCTGGGAAGCAATATCCTGTTCACTCTTGTGAGCAGTTTTGCCTACAGGAAAACAATTTGCTTGCTTAACACCCCAGGAACGATTAATTAGCAATGTTTTAGGCAAGAAAAAAATCTTGAAATGTGAGACAACTCATATTTTTATGCTCACATATTTTTAGGTCAGCAAAGTGCTTAACTATAGTTAAGTAGAAGGTAAGTAAGTGAAGACCTTGAGGAAGCTGAAGCTTTGACACTCTGGGTGGGGGGTTTTATGTGCTCTGCAGCCACACCATGTTCTGAATGTGGGTGGCCACTTCACGTGGCTCCTGCTGGCAGCCCGAGGCCACTGGGAACACCTGGGTACTTCTGCATCCCTGAGAAAATGTCTCATACTTCAGATGTCCCATTTCCAAGACTGGCTCGTGCTGAGCAGTGGAGCACAGCCTGTTCTGTTCCTCAGGAGGTAACGGGACCAGAAGTTAATGGCTTTTCTTGCACCTTCTTTGTCCTGGCCGTATTACACCTGGCAAGCCTTGCCTACTCTGTTTTGATTTTTGACAACACAGCACTTCAAAAAAGTAAAAAAACTTTAATCTGTCCTTTTTTGATCTCCATTATGTGTATAATGCCAACTCTGGCTAGCTATTTTCAGTTACTTTAAGATAATCAGTATCAAACTACAGTGGGAAAAAAAAAATGTCTTTTGCTGTGTCATACAGGTATGACCGTGTGAATGAAACTTTAAGGACAGTATGACCCATTTCAAAATTAGGTTGTTGAAGTCTGTGCGATGTTTGAGTGGATGTAGCATGTCAGTGTGGAACCTTAAAGCATAGGAGAGGATAGTGAAGGGGGTATTGCAGACCTCTAAGCATCTAAAAAAAGGAAAAAAAAAAAAAAAAACGGCAAAACCAACCCTTAACACTTTCAGCCTGAGTAACCTTATAATGGCCTTTAAAAAAAAAACCAAAGTCATATTGAAGGAATATTTTAAGATTCAGTAACCCATATTCAACTTAACTATTTCTCAGCATGGTTTCTGAGAGCAACCTGCACCACAGATTGTTGTCAAGGGGTTTAATGCTGTTAAATAGCCAGAAAATTGACTTTGCTTGTTAAAGTTCACAAGAATCTAAAATATATGAAAAGAAACCTGTTATAATATAAGTGGAATTGCTGAATTAATCTCACCAAATTCGTAGCAATTTTTCATAATCTCAAAGATGAAACTGGTTGTTTTGGAAGCACCCACCTGAAGAGCTGTTTCTGTGGAGAGGACGCTGTGGCTGTATCCTCCCAGCTGCTGAGGGTTCCAAGCTCCATGTTCCCCTGCTGCAGGCTTGCACACGGGCAGCGAGTGTACAGCCATGGTGCTCCACAGCTTTGGTGGTGCAGGAGAAGCCCTGAGGAGCTCCCACCTTGGAATGGTGCTACGAGAGCCCCCAGGTGTGATGCAGGGTCTGGAACACTCAAGGCAGCCCACTGCTACCGTGGAACCTGTACTTGGCAGCATCACTCGGGCCAAGGGCTGAGCTACAGGGCCCCTGCTCCCCTCAGGTGACCGCCAGCCTTTGATGAAATACTTAAAGACTGACAGGCTACAAAGGAGTTGTAGAATTCCAGGCTCACCCTAAAATTGGCAACTTTTTGGCCCGCAGCCATAGAACGTGGCAATGATAAGCAGAAATTGGAGTGAGTGGAAGGAAAAAAAAACCCTACCACTCACCCGGCATAACATGAAACTTAAAAAGCACCACCCTACATGAGACATGAACATGGTCTCTTGCCACTTGAGGATTCAATTGTTTTGCTCTGTGGCTTCACAAATGGTGCAAAACAAATTTGCTGGAGGAGTAGCAATTCCCATTTATAGTGTCTCTTTAAAAAAATACTCAGCAACCTCAAACTACAACTGGGTGGTGGGAGGCAGGATGGCTCACCGGGCAGGTGCTGAGCAGGAGGGTCTAGCACAAGAGCCAGAGCTCCTTTCTAGCTTGGGCTGTGACCTCTGGATGGAAGTGTTGCCTTTCACATTCTCAGCAACCAGAGGTATCCATGTGTCTCTTGAAAACACTGTGCTCTACTTACAAATAGTCCCAAATTATTCAAATTATAAATGGTAACGAGTAGGACAGTGTGTCGTTTATGAAAATACCATCTACAGTTTATTGATATTTTTGATTTATTGCCATGATTTGCCTTTTGTCCCCAAAAGTCTGGTTTACACACTATGTATATAGCAGAGAAAAGCTGAAGTTTCATGACAGGTCAAAACAACTTTAGTTTAAAAAAAAAAAAACCGGGAGAACAGCGACAGGCTGGATTTTGACAGTGTCTGACAGTTGAGCAGAAGCACAGTTACAATTTGCAACAGAGCGGCATCGACTCTAGAGGAGAACTGATTGCATTCTGTATTGCCAGAAGAAAACACCAGTGCTACCAAACCCCAGTAAATGCTGACCCCTCGCCATGGAGAGTACTCGGGTGCGTGTGGATGCGCGTGCTCCTACAGGGGATCTGCTTCTCAGCTTCTGTGTGCCTTCTGTGGAGACTCGCTCGTCCTGCGCTCTGCCAGCAGCGGCCACGCGGGCGGTTTAATCCTGTTTGCTGTTGCAAGACTGTCGAACGGCTGATTTCTGGTGCTCCAACAACGTGATGGACTTTTCAGAATTTTCTAAATTTCTGAGCAGAGTCTCTAGCCGCCTTTTGATCTTCTTCTGATCCTCGATGGCACATCCGATGACCACAGACTGGAATTTCTGGTCGATGGGTCCCGCCGGCACGTCGGACGTGCACGCGCCGTAGAGCGACATTAGACGGAGTTTGGCGTCGTCCAAGTCGTCGAGGAGTTTATTGACAATTTCATCGATCATCTTGGTGGCGTGCAGCAGGGACTCCTGCTGCTGGGCGTTCCGGATGGTCTCCACAGACACCTCCACGGTGAGGGTTCGGCCCATCAGACGATTGGCCGTCAGGTTAAGTTCTTCTCTCTCACCTGAACAAAAAGCAAGGGAGGGTTCCAGGTTACGGATGAGCGCCCTCCCGTGCAAGCAACGTCATCCAGACGATCAAAGTGCTACAGCTTTGCAACAAACAAGGTTGGGTTTTTTAACACACAAGATTTCCAGAATGGGCCAGAAATGAGCTTTTTGCATTTGCCCAAGCCCTACTTATCTCACAGAGGCGAGCATCTTCTGACCTGCAATAAGGCAGTGAGCTCTGCTAAAAAGGTCAGCAATGCTTTTGCACCGCTGGCCCGATGCTCGTGGTGTCACATGAAAGCAAAGCATACAGTGTTAGCAGGAGACATTGTTCATTAACAGAACTGGCACGTTAAGGACCTTCTGTTCCACTGTGAGGGAGAGATTTAGGCAGTGCCCATAAGGCCATGAAGAGAAAACTGATTTCTGACTACCAGATGCAATTAAGAGCAATGAAAAAAAAATGGGTTTCTCTTTTCTGAAAACTTAAGATTTTCCTATAATATGGATGCAATGTATTTGACATGTAGGCTCTCAAAGAGCCACTAAACCAGCAGTTTGAACCGCCTAATAGAAAACGTAGATTTAAAGAATATTTTTAAAGCCATAGAAAGGCAATGAAGCTGGTGAGGGGTCTGGGAGGACCCTGATTGGATATTGGAAAGAATTTCTTTACTGAAAGAGTGATGAGACATTGGAACAGGCTGCCCAGGGAGGTGGTGAAGTCACCATCCCTGGAGGGGTTCAAAAAACGTGCAGAAATAGTACTTTGTGACATGGTTCAGTGGTCATGGTAGAGTTGGGTTGACAGCTGGACTTGATCTTAAGAGTTCTTTTCCAGCCTTAAGGATTCTATGATATATCACACAACCACAACAACAATCTTAATCATCAGGTTCTTGCAGGCTGTACACTGTATAGCACTCAGGCCTGTCCAGTAGTCAATACTATTAAAATGTTGAGGTTTCAACTACATTTAGTTATCATTATGATCATGAACGTCTCTTCCTCAGCAGAGCTATACCAACCCTGATTTTGAACATAGAGCAGTGAACCAAGCATGGGCTTTCACATCCACAGCATTCATGGTAGACCATCCATAGTCAAGAAAAAGAGGATTCCATGCTAATGGATGGCTCCTCAACAGCCTTAGCTGGCTCCAGTGCCTGTACCTTGCAACAGCAGCAATCAAAGGGAGCTGCCCCCTAAGGCATGGGCTTGTTTGACTTTGGGTCGCTTGGAAGAGTGTGGCAAAGCAGCTTCTCACCTTCACTGATGTGCCTCATATCCTGGCTGTTCTGTATGTTGTGGATCATTTCCAGCAGGACTTCTTTCTCTTGCTCCATAGCCGATGCTGCGTCACGGAAAGCCTCTACCCTGAACGTAGTAGAACCAAACAAAATGTTTAAATAATAGAATAGCTGTTCACCCATATAGCTGCCAAGAACTGTTCTTTTTAAACTTCAGCTTCAGAAGTACAGTCAGTTCTTTTAATTATCCGTGAGCCAGATTCTCTGATTTCATGACCTTCTCCCATCTCTTAACTTCACTCTTCAAGACTCAATGTTAAAAAACAAACCAATGAGGGAAAAAAACTAACCCCAAAATAACACCAATTCCATCAGACTTCAGTCTTTCATTTTACTGACAGAGCTGTTCTATCCTGCTCCACAGCTAGTCTGGATATCCAGAGCCTGACAGTTCTACAGCCCCATCGCAGAATTCCTGTAGCCAACTGGCAAATTATCAACTGCTCAGAAAGAAGAGAAGAGGACCAAGTCCCCGTGAGGGAACTCAGGGGTGAAGGTCTGAAGGTTGCAGCTGTGGGGATGGAGACAGCAATGGGGCCTGGCTCCTCCGCCACCACCAGGCCAGCAGCACAGAACCCCAACGACACACTTACAAAGCAACACATGCTGCAGAAAAGGCCACCTTGTAACCAAACAACCCCTTTCACAAAGGAGAAGGATGGGCAAGAGGGAAAACGCTCAGAAGCTTTCACTAACATGACAAGGGCTTCCCTGCCACGTGGCACGCCTTGGCTGCTGGGAGAAGATGCCAAACCACCTGCACCCGTGGTCACTTGTGGTTTCCACAGAGCCATGCTTGCCGCAATTCTCACCAGGAGGAAGCTTCTGTGGGAGCAGCTCCTATTTCTGGGCTTGCAGGGAAGCACGAAACTTGGCTCCTCCCAAAACAGGACCCCTATTCCAGTGCTGTTCCCTGTCCTGAAACTCACACGCGACACGGTGGGGGCGAGGGGAAGGCCAACCAGAAACTGCCCTCCCTGGTAACTCGGTAAGCTGCGTGGCCACGTGCCCGTGGTCTGCCCTCCTCATGACATGGGTTACAGGCCCATCTGGCCACGGGCAATGTGAAAATGCCATACAAGAAATATTCTGAGCACAGTTCCTTCATTAATTTCTTATTCCCCATCATGGTTTTACGGCAGGGGCTTTTGCATTCAGCCAAGTAATACAGAAAACCACATCTGGGATCTGTCCAATTTGGAGACCAGGGACAAGAGGGAAATGTCTCTGTCCCTTGGCTTTGCCCTGGAGACTTGAGAGTAGGGGCTCTCAGAGGACTTTCAAGCTGCAGCTCGCTGAAGAGTTGTGCCAAAACCAACTCTGCACTCCCAGATGCCACAGAAAAGCAGAATATCTCATGAACCTGGCTGAAGGTTTCAGATGCTTTCAACACACAGCCCAGGAGGTCTAGCTGCTATAAGCAGCACAGGAATTCATCTATCCTAAAATGTTTGTTAAACCTGGACAGAAACAGGGAAACAAACCAAAACATTAAGTCTCTTAGATGCTCTGCACTCTTCAGCATGACCGGACGCACCCCTGAGACGATGGTGGCTCGTTGCCATGTCTGTAGATGAGAGTTCTTCCCTCGAGATAGGTATGGGAGCTGCTGCTCCTCCCGCAGCCACTGCCTGAGGGCAGGTAACTTTGGGAAAATAGCAGGAGGAGAAAGGAGGGTGAAAGAAGGCAGAAGGGGAGCATTTGAGGACATATATAGTCACACTGCACATGCAGCCTGCTCACAAAATGGTTCTGTTTTACAAAATATTTAGCCTAATTTAGTCAGTGAAAGCACGAGCTTCGAGCCTTGCCTTTAATGTGCATTCTGAGGAGGAGTGGGAAAAGTTAATGCGATGCAAATTCTTGCCAAGAGCAAATACTTTAATTATTATTTTGGACCTGTTAGTAAGAGCAATGAGGCAGGTGGAGTCACTTCATACGTCAGATGTCTGCACTTTGTAATTTACTAAGTCTAGGAATATTTTCATAAATGCCTCGCCATGCCTTTTGAAAAAAAAAAAAACCAAACGCGAACTAGTATTTTCATCATCTAAAAAGTGCACTGTGGTCCCTGGAAAGCTTAACATGAAAATCTGGAAGTGCGGGATTTCAATTTTAATAGTGTTTTTACATCAAATTTGGGGTATCACTGTACTGACTTAAAAACTGAAGGCCTGCCTTCAGCAGATAGGTTGGTCCATGATTTCCACTGGCTTTCCTGGCTCGTGTGAAGAATGTGGAAAACCTGCATTGCAGAGATGCATCCTGAATTGGTGCAGTTCTAAAAAGAGTGCTGAAAACATCACCCAGGCCTCACTGGTATTTGAGGTAGGACCTAAAAGCCAAATTATTGGTATTAATGACTATATACTAAAAAAAAAAATAATTATAATTTACCAATTAGAGCCTCAGTTGACATTGTTTTCCAGAAAGTCATATAACCAAATCTTGAAATCTATTTTATTTGTAGTAATTGCTTCCCAGGAATTATTTTAACCACTTTTTCAGCTGCAATACAGGCTGGCACTCAACCAAAATCCACTGAGATTTTAATTTCAGTGTGTTTGCTTCCATAAACGGCAGTCAGATGAGGGCTCACCCTGGCACCACATCACAGCACGTGCAAGAGGCACCAGCAGCTCCTGATGCCAGGGCAGAGAGACAGGGAAGCAGCACATCAGGGCTCCCCAACCCCTCTGACATCCCTTGGAAAAATTTCTGTCTTGACCAATTATTAGCAGCATGATGGGACTAAGTAAGACTGACAAATAAAACTCCTCAGGTTCCGGAGGCCTCTCGAGGGCAGGGTGGAGGCACAGTGTGGTAACAGCATACTGGCAGCAAAGGCATCACCTGAGGAGCCAGCCAGCCAGCAGGAGTTACACACCTGACAGAAGATGAGGAGAAACGGCCTGAGAAAGGCCAGACATGGAGCAGAGGAAGTGGCCAGCTGTGGCTGCTGGGGACCTGGATCCCACAGAGCTCTGACCAGCAGGACAGGATCATTTCAGAACAGCACTCTAGGGGGGGAAACCAAAACATAAGGAAACCCCTCAAACAGAAAAAAAAAACTCAGGAAAAGTGTCCCAGAGGAGATGCCAGGGGGCTTTATCAAGGTGAGACACCCACCACAGCCTCATCCTATTTTTCTGCCCTAGCTTGCACCCAGGGCTCTGGCCCAGGAGGGTCCCTGGGCCTGGCCGGCTCCCACTGCCCACCGTGCCCTCCTGGCAAGAGTCAGGCCCACACCTCACCATTGTCAGCTCTCACAACTGTTTCCCTAAAACGTGCTTCAGCTTAACAGGTTTATGTACATCTTCACTTTCTTGGGCTGAGGGACCAAAATCAACCAACCAATCAAAGAGATAAATCTCTAGCAGAGTTGACTGCTGTGGAAAAGGGTAGAAATAGCTCAAGTCTCAAAAAAGAATAGAAGGCAAAGAAAAGAGAACACAAAATACTTGCACTTATGCCCAATTACCAATTATCTCAATGCAGCAGTATAGTCTTCTTCTAGCAGATGAAAACATCTGCTCATATTTTCACTCGGACCATATTTATCACATTGAACATCAACTACATATTCCATCCATTACCTAAGACTTAAAAAAAACCATTCCTTACTTCTGATCTTCCCCGGTCCGAGAGCAACTAGCCGCCTTTCTTTCCAACCCAGCACCCACAGGAGCCGAGCACTCCCCCCAGGAACAGGTGGGCCAGCCTGCACTTTTGTTTCCCGCCCAGGAACTCGACACCGGCTTTCCTGTGACAGCTGCAATAACCCTGGCCTTTACACCACCCACCCACTCAACAGCTCACTGCTAAAGCCTGCCTGCTGGAGGGGCAGAGCAGTTTTCAAAGTAAGAAAGAAACATCTGAAGATGGTGCAGCTTTTTGCCAGAAACAGAGCTGAGCACACTTGATGGAGACAACACAGGGCACATCACCTGGCATCTGCTGCTTAAACTGAGTTTCTGTTCTCAGGTGAGTTGTCCCATGAATGTACAAATGAATGGTGGGGGAGTACAGTTGTTCCAAAGAACAGGAGAAAAAGTACAAAAAATCAAGATTTTATAAAACCAACCAAGCGTCTGACTTATCTCATGTATCATTACACCTAGGACTGTGTGTTCATTTCACCACCAGCACACAGTGACTCATAAACAGAGACTCTGGTCCCGCTTCCAGCTGCTCCCAAGATGTCCTGGCATTCACTGGCAGTCAGGGCAACATGAAGGTCCAAGACCTTACGAGTGACAAATGTGCCACCTGCCTCCCTTGCCGCCCTTGCCAGGGGGCTCGCTCCTCAGCAGCCAGATTAATCCCCCCTTCTCCTGCTACTTTCCCCACAGACAAAAGTCCCTCCACAGACACCTACCAGAGAGGTACAAAAGCAGCCCATTGCTGTCGAAAAGCAGCTCTTGTGGCAGAAGGGGAGGGAGAAGAGGGAAGGCTGCTCAAACCAGAGCATTTCCGAAGGGACGAGGGCTGCCTCAGGGCTCGGCCAACCTCAAGCAACTTGAGAACTAAGGATTGGTGGGGGCTTTCATTAAAGGCTGAAGTCCACTCTGACAAATTTTCACTTATTATATTTACAAGCAACATTTCAAGGGCCTATAGCTAAGCTAAAACAAACGGAAAAGGAAGAAATGTGGAACTTCTTCCCCCTGTAATTCAAATAACTCTGAAAAAAAGGCATGCTGATTAGTTGTACATGGAAAAAAAAGTAAGACTTGAGTGACTGTAATTAAAGCAGTTTGACTCTTTTTTTGTAACTGTTCCACATTTAGAAATGGGCCTGTCTGGAAGACCCACAGCAAACTTGGAAGTTTAATTCGGGGTTTACTTTCTGGTTAATCAAACTGCCTACTTTGTTTCAGAGTTGCGCAGCAGATTTAAAACACATCTTTGCATAGTCTGCTGCTCATTTTGTGATTATATATTCATGCGCTAGACTTGGATGCAAGCAGTGAGACTTGTCTGCAGACAGCGATTTTGTTTAGTCAAATTCAGAGAAGTCTGCAAAGGACTTCAAGGAGATCTAATCAAGCTAAGTGAAAGGCTAATGTAATAATACGTAAAGTCCACTCCTGAATAATGCAAACCAATGCAAACAGAAAGAGGAAAATGCAACTCCTGTATCCCACAGAGCTCTTTTAATTACAGGAAAGTCCTAGAAACATTCTGGGTGGTTCTGTGAGAGCCGCTGATCAATATGCAGCTGTAAAGAAGGAAAGGGTGTGTTGAAACAGTACCGGCAGGAGGTGAATCAGTGGTACGCTCACAGCACCCCTGTGCATCCATCCACCTCAGAAAGGACACTGTAATTAGGCAGAGCTGAGAGGACAAGGAAGATGATTAAAGGCAAGGAATTGTCTCTCATGCAGCTGAACTAGGAAAAAAAATCAAATGGGATTACTCAGGGAACGTCAACTGGCAGGAGGAGACAGGACAGGTCTCGGCACAACAATGAAATATGTATTGTATTTGCCACCGCTTCGGAAAAACACACCTCAGCTGCAGAACGCAGAGCTATTCACGTTAGAGTTGCAGGAGTTGTCACAACTCAAAGAGGAGGTGGATGCAAACAGATAACAAGAATACCCGTAGCTGAACCAGTGAGTTCAAAGGGAGGTTCGGGAGACACGAAGCCTCATGCACCGGCACTCGGCGCTGCAGCTTAAGGGCTTGTAAACGCCCGCGAGAGCCCAAAGGACAACACCCTCTACCCCCAGCTGTCCTACTGCTCCTTAGGAAACACCTGCCCGAGAGAAGTGGGACAGGGGCGACCAGGCTCCCACCACGGGGCTTGCACATGTCATGTCAGCCAGACAGCAACTCGCCACCCCCTGTTTGCTAAAGACTCCCCAAGCTGTAAAAGGGCAACAAAGCCGAAAAAGCCCTTAACGCTTGCTCTGGAAAAAGTCTGCATACATTCACACACACATCCCCGGTCCACGTATGTCCAGGCCACGCTATTTCACCCTAGAGAGGCAGCTGCCATTTTTAAGCTTGTCGCCCGTCCGTCCCCGTCCCCGCTGGCAGGGGATCCTTCTTCCCTAGGTCACGCCGGGCAGGCTCTCCCAGCGCCGTTCCCCTCCCGTCCTGGGGGACCCCGCAAGGAGCCATCGGCGGGGGCCGGGCAGTTCCCCGCG